>NC_061822.1:29140086-29145086 GCF_019202785.1 Penaeus chinensis
ACAGTCTGGAGGATAACTTAGCATTTATGCGATACATGAGCCTGTTCAGAATTATTCTCTCAAGTACTTTGCACAGACAGGAGGTCAAGGAAATGGGTCTGTATTTATCAGTATTGGGTTTGGGTATAGGAATGATTAAGCTTTTAGTCCAGGAGCTTGGGAGGATTCCTTGTGATAGGCTGAGTCTATACAGATGTAAAAGTGGGTTGCCTGGTACCTGAGCAATGTGACGAAGGACGCTGTAAGTAATGCCGTCCTCGCCAGGGGCGGTTGCCTTACCTTTCAGAAGGGCATTGCTCAGTTCCCACTCGGTTATTTCGACAAAGTCGGAGGGGTCAATAGCAGCACATGCTATTGCTATATTGAAATTTCTATCTATTTTCGACTTGTTGAGCTGATTTTTTATCCCTTGTGGAAGTGAGTGTACTTGAGAATTTCCTGCCCACTGCTCTAGCAGCATATTAGCCTGTTCCTGTGGACTGTGGAACTGCGGTGTTGTGAGGGCTTTACCTGTCAGTCTATTAATTTTTCTCCATACGTCAGCTATAGAAGTTTGACTATTGATACTTTGCAGAAATTGTTCCCAGTATATACTACGAATCTGAGTTTTTAAATCTCTGAATTCCTTGGTGGCTTTCATAAACTGCAGAAGATTATCTGTCGTCTTATTAACTTTATAGCAATTAGCAAGCTCCTGAACCCGTATATATTCCTTTGCCAGAATTGGGTCATTGATCCACCTCGGTGCATGGGAGGTCTGGGGCCTCTTTTTCTTTGAGAGTTTTCTTGAACAGACCCAAGTGTCATAGTAGTCAGTGACAACTTTGATTAGATCCTGAGAAAATTTCTCAACAGATGTTACTTCATAGGTGTTATACCAGTCATAGACCCGTGCCTTGAAGTGATGCTCCAGGCCCGGACAAAAAGAAAGACAGAAGAAGAAAAAGGGAGAAATTCCCCGACTTGTGCATTAAGTGCTATTATTTCAAAAAGTTAACTCTATCTGTTTATTTCTCTCTCTCTATATATATCTGCATTATATATAGATAGACAGATTGATAGATAGATATCCATATATATGTATATGTATATATATAATAAATATGTATATATATATATATTTATATATATGTATATGTGTAGATATATACACATATACATATATATGTTTGTGTTTGTGTGTGTGTTTGTGTGTGTGTGTGTGTGTGTGTTTGTGTATCCTATATATATATATATATATATATACACACACACACATATATACGCATACCTATATATGTGTATATATATACATATATATACATACACACGGTATACATATATATATATATATATATATATATATATATATTTTTTTTTTTCAACAGCCATTCATTCCACTGCAGGACATAGGCCTCTCTCAATCCACTATTGAGAGGTCATTTAGCAGTGCCACCTTGCCTGATTGGATGCCCTTCCTAATCAGGCGGCGACTTCCCCTTTACATCATTCATATAGATATACACACATATATAAATATTTCTATCTATCTATCTATCTATATATATATGTGTGTGTGTGTGTGTATGTGGATACCTATATATATCTATATGTAGATAGATACATATAGATAAATAGATACTTTGCACCTGCAACAGATTTCTCTTTTGTATAAAGTTTTCTTTTTCCTCTCCTCCCCCCCCCCCTCTCTCCCTCTCTGTCTCTGAAATCATAATTATCTAATAATTAATGAGTTATTTTCATTTGTCCAATGTAAGATAGATGTACTTATGCTTACGGATATAATTATGAGACATTTAATCCTTTTTCATACATATATATGAAAAATATATGTATATACATACATATGTATATGTATATATATCTTTGTATAGGTATATATATATATATGTATATATATGTCTGTGTGTGTGTGTGTGTGTGTGTGTGCGCGTGTGCATGTGCGTGTGCGTGTGAATATGCGTGTGTGTGTGCGTGTGCATGTGCGTGTGCGTGTGCATATGCGTGTGTGTGTGTGTGTGTGTGAGTTTGTGTGTGTGTGTGTGTGCGTGTGCATGTGCGTGTGCGTGTGAATATGCGTGTGTGTGTGTGTGTGTGTGTTTATGTGTGTGTGTGTGTGCGTGTGCATGTGCGAGTGCGTGTGAATATGCGTGTGTGTGTGTGTGTGTGTGTGTGTGTTTATGTGTGTGTGTGTGTGCATGCGTGCGTGCGTGTGTGTGTTGCACCGTGAGAATTTTCTCTTTAACGACTTGCCTCATCTACCAAACCAGAGCTCAGGAATAAATCTATGACTGGCAACCCTCCCTCAGCGAATCGCGTGCCCACGTTTACCTTCTTTCTTCTTTTTCTTAATTATTTTCTTCTTTTTCTTTTTCTTCCTCGCGTGTTTATTTTTCCCTTTTCTTCTTCTTCTTTTCTTCTCTCTCTCTCTTTTTCTTTTCTTTTCTTTTTTAGGTTAATGTATTTTTTTTTTCTTTTTTCTTCCCTCTTTCTTCACACATGTTAAAAAAAAAAAAAAAAAAAAAATTGACTGCTCTATAGCAAAATTTGCATTGTCCGAACACTCGTAATGTCTATCCAGCTTAGTGCTTCGTTTTCAGTGTTCGAATCCCATAACTCGAGCTTCGAAACAATTTAAATTCTTTCCATTGGAGCGATTTCACGTCTGAGAGTTTTGCTCTTGATTACAACAATCGAATGATTATACTGAACTACTGATTTACATATTCATTAATTTTTAAGCTAAACGTTTTAAATTAATAAGGTAAATAACGTTCTGACTATAATTCACATATTCATTACTATGTGTGACCCATTAGAATTCTGGGAATAATAACTATTTTACTATAATTCACTAATTTCAGCTTGATCGTTCTAGAATATCGAGGTGACCTTTTTTTTTTTTTTTTTTTTTGGCACACACACTCATTACACTTTAATGATCACACAATTAAATTAATCTCCGTATGAAGAGATCCTAACGGTGGGGTTGCCCAATCATAATTATCAAAAATTATCTGCAACACATTTTATTTTCAGTAAATACGGGAACGCATCCATAAAAAAAAGAAAACAATGTACGGGTTGAATATACAAAATGCGATTAATTTCAACGTACCTATAATCATTATAGAAAACGGATATCAAGTGTCAATAAAGTTTATTATGTAGGGATCACGCACAAGCAGGCTTTACGATACATTAGGAACCGATTTAGGATTTTGTAAAAAAAATAAAAATTCCTTTTTTCTGTCTTTAATTTGATTTTCATTTTATTTTATTTATTTTTCTGCCAACCAACGGCTGATCTCTTGGTTTCAGTCTCGATAAAAAAATCGGATTCTCACTTATACCAGCCTCCTGCAAAGTTTTTGACGGTGGATCTTTTGAATGCATAAAACTCACCATGATTGGCACTTCAGCCTTATAAAGATGAGTAATATTTAAGCTTACGTTATCTCTCCTCTGACGTTATCTCTCGAATTCCTTGACAAAATCCGTGTGGTTGTAAATGATTTTCTTAGTGTTGCTCTGACTGCCAGTACAACGAAAAAAAAAAAAAAAGGATAAAAAATACCAATAATTATGAACAAATAATATTAACTTTTAACATGGAGATCAACCTCAAACGTATCTCTTTGATATCACTCGCCTTTCAGTATCTGAGCAGCGTCAATGAAAAGGTTCAACGTATCTGCTTTGAAAACACGAAGGAAAATATACGAATTTTGCTCAGTAACAAGACGAGTATATTTATCAGTTATGAATTTAAGATCGTATACATTTTTAATTTTCATAAGTTTTTAAACCAGGAATCGCTTTTTATATACATAAAACTGAATACCATTTCAGCATATGTGTGTATATATACATATGTGTATATAAATCTATACCTATATCTATCTATCTATCTATCTATCTCTCTATACACACACACACACACACACACACACACACACACACACACACACACACACACACACACACACACACATATATATATATATATATATATATATATACATATATATATATATGTATGTATACACACACACATACACACACACACACACACATGTATATATATACTTATGCATATATATGTGTGTGTATATATATATATATATATATATATGTGTGTGTGTGTGTGTGTGTGTGTGTGTGTGTGTGTGTGTGTGTATGCGTGTGTGTGTGTGTGTGTATGTGTGTGTGTGTGTGTGTGTGTGTGTGTGTGCGTATAGGAATATATTTGTACATATATACATATTTATATTATATATATACACATTTATAAACACATTTACACACACACACACACACACACACACACACACACACACACACACACACACACATATATATATATATATATATATATATATACACATATACATGTGTATATATACATATATATATAATGTATTTATATGTATGTATACGTGAATATATTATACATATATATGTATATGTATGTATATATGTATGTGTATATATACACAGATCTATATATGTACATATCTATTTATCCATATATGTATATCTATACATACATACGTATATATATATACATATATATTTATATATACATATATATATACATAAATATATAAATATATAATTATATATATATTAATAAATATATATATATATATACACACACACACGCGCACACACACACACACACACACACACACACACACACATATATATATATATATATATATATATATATATATATGTATAAGCAAATATATGCATGTATAAATATATAATCATATATATATCAATAAATTAATATATAATCATTATATATATCAATAAATTAATATATATATACATATATATATGTATAAGCAAATACATGCATATATATATATATATATATATATATATATATATATATATATATATGTATGTATAAGCAAATACATGCATATTTATATAAATAATCATATATGTATAAATAAATATATATGCATAAGCAAATATTTATATATGAA
>NC_061822.1:29150086-29162586 GCF_019202785.1 Penaeus chinensis
ATGGGAATTACTGTAATTAACATTGATACTGTAATTAACATGTAATTAACATGTGATACTGTAATTAACATGGATTACTGTAATTAACATTGATACTGAATTAACATGGGATTACTGTAATAACATGTGATACTGTAATTAACATGGATTACTGTAATTAACATGTTATACTGTAATTAACATGGGATACTGTAAATTAACATGTGATACTGTAATTAACATGGGATTACTGTAATTAACATGTGATACTGTAATTAACATGGGATTACTGTAATTAACATGTGATACTGTAATTAACATGGGATTACTGTAATTAACATGTGATACTGTAATTAACATGGGATTACTGTAATTAACATGTGATACTGTAATTAACATGGGATTACTGTAATTAACATGTGATACTGTAATTAACATGGGATTACTGTAATTAACATGTGATACTGTAATTAACATGTGATACTGTAATTAACATGTGATACTGTAATTAACATGGGATTACTGTAATTAACATGTGATACTGTAATTAACATGGGATTACTGTAATTAACATGTGATACTGTAATTAACATGGGATTACTGTAATTAACATGTGATACTGTAATTAACATGTGATACTGTAATTAACATGTGATACTGTAATTAACATGGGATTACTGTAATTAACATGTGATACTGTAATTAACATGTAATTAACATGTGATACTGTAAATAACATGTTAGTAATTAACATGTGATACTGTAATTAACATGGGATTACTGTAATTAAATTATAACGAATTAAAATGGGTTACTGTAATTAAAATGTGATTACTGTAATTAACATGGATTACTGTAATTAAAGTAACTGTAATTAACATGGGGGTACTGTAATTAACATGGAAGAATTAAAAATGGGATACGTAATTAACATTGAACTGTAATTAAAATGGGGATGTAATAAACATGTATACGAATTAACATGGGGTTACTGTTAATTAACAGTGATACTGTAATTAACTGGGTTTACGTAATTAACATGTTTAAAATGTAATTAACATGGGATTACTGTAATTAAATGTGATACTGTAATTAACATGGGATTACTGTAATTAACATGTGATACTGTAATTAACATGTAATTAACATGGGATTACTGTAATTAACATGTGATACTATAACATTAAGAAGATAATAAGAATTAAAAAAATAAAATTACATGTGATACTGTAACATTAAAAAGAAAACAGAAGAATTAACATGTGATACTGTAACATTAAAAAGAAAACAGAAGAATTAACATGTGATACTGTAACATTAAAAAGAAAACAGAAGAATTAACATGTGATACTGTCAAGCGTCAGTGTTGAGTTACGTCATTCTCAAAGAATATTTCTCTCTTAACTGAAATCTAACTAACATAGAACACATAACAGGTAGGCAACAATACAGCGCTAGATCACCATACGTGTCCTGTAACAGGCGCATCTTGCTATATACTATTATGATCCTTATGACTTTTAGCAACCCTTATACTTTCGACAACCTTGTGCTTATAACCATCCTTATACTTTCCAAAACCCTTATACTTTTAACAGATTTCGTATTTTCACCATCCCTTCATACTTTCAAAACCCTTATACTTACAATAATACTTATATTTCAAGCAACCCTCATACTTATAACAATCCTTATACTTTACACAACCCTTATATTTGAACAGTCCTTATAATTTCTACAATACTTGTACTTTTAATAATCCTTATATTGCTAACATCCTTATACTTTCATTAACAATTTTACTTTTTCAAAATCCCTTACACTTTCAGCCAACTTTACACTTTATATATTTTATTATATTTTAAACAACCCTAATACTTATAACAACCCTTATACTTTCTACAACCCTTGTACTTTTAACAATCCTTATACTTTTAACACCCTTATACTTCTAAAAATCCTTATACTTATAATAACTCTTATACTTTTAACAACCCTTATGCTTTTAACAACCCTTATACTTTCACCAACCTTTATACTCTCACCAACGTTTACACTTTTACCAATCCTTATACTCTCACCAACCCTTATACTTTTACCAACAATCCAAATACTTTAACAACCCTTATACATAACCCAAACAAAAATCATAGACATGAACCAAACTGTATCTTACAAGTTAGTTTAAAATCCCTGTCTTTGTTGAAACTGTATTTCTAACCTGTGATCAAACGACCGAAGAAACTTGAAAACAAGTTAAATGGACTGATAATAATGAATGGACTTCCAGAGTTTGCTTTTTTAAACTGCAAATCGTGTGTAAGATGTAAGTGCCATTTAAGATTAAAGGGCCTCCCTAAGACATTTCATTATTATTTTACCAAATCATTCATTTTTTGGAAGGACATACACATGTACGCATATATAAACATACGCACACGTATCTATATACACGTGTATACTCACAAAGAGACATATGCTGTATACGACTTGGCCGTGTGTGTGTATATATCTCTCAATCTTTTTATGTATCTATATAATATCACGTAAAGTAGACATACATAACAGTCCAATACCATTCTCACGAGTGACACTGGAAAACCACTATATTATAGGTAATATAACGCTATATGTGTAAATGATGTCTAATTTGCTATTTTGGGGTAAATTTGGCTTTTATTCCATATCAAGACATACACAGATCGCATCTCTTTATCTCTCTCTCTCTCTCTCTCTCTCTCTCTCTCTCTCTCTCTCTCTCTCTCTCTCTCTCTCTCTCTCTCTCTTTCTCTCTCTCTTCTCTCTCTCTTTCTCTCTCTCTTTCTCTCTCTCTATCTCTCTCTCTCTCTTTCTCTCTGTCTTTCTTTCTCTCTCTGTCTGTCTGTATCCTTCTCAAATATTTGTTTATCGTAAGCTTGCATGTTTATGTATATTCTAAGTTAAATACTGTATTGCACACCTTATAGAAACAAATATTTTTTTTTCCCGAGAAGAGCGCCATTTCCTTGTTTTACACTATCACATATTACATATATTTTATGCCTAGTGTCATATGTGTTATGATGTCATGATGCTGATCTCAATAGGCGGCTTAATGATGATTATAACGTGTTTCTCACTGATTGAGGATATTTACGTTTAGGCAGTTCAGTGAGTGTGAATATGTCAACTCATGTACACATACACATACACACACACACACACACACACACACACACACACACACACACATAATCACGTGTTTACGTACGTCCCATCAGACAGAATAAGATTTCACAGCGAGAACACAAATTTCATGCCTTACGTTCGCTGTCGCAAATTTCATAGTTGTTATGAACTGTATTTATGGTGACGTCATAAGTCCAGATTAATTGCCTCAACAGCTGATGGCTCTTAAAGGGATCTGCACACGTGTGGTTGCTGAATTTCAGAGAATTTTGGTCTTTAGTGATAGATGAAGAGTATTGGAAATGATTATTGTAGTTACAAGGATAATGATTTGTGGAAAGAGGAGAAGGAGGTGAAAAAGAAAAATAGAAGAAGAAGAAGAAGAAGAAGAAGAAGAAGAAGAAGAGGAAGAAGAAGAAGCAGAAGAAGAAGATGAAGAAGAGGAAGAAGAAGAAGAAGAAGAAGAAAAAGAAGAAGAAGAAGAGGAGGAAGAAGAAGAAGAAGAAGAAGAAGAAGAAGAAGAAGAAGAAGAAGAAGAAGAAGAAGAAGAAGAAGAAGAAGAAGAAGAAGAAGACCCTTTCTGACCCCTTCGGATAGCCGTGCAAATAATATATAATAAATATGAATAAACTGACGGTCTAACTCGATAAACAATAGAAAATAATAAAAATGGTAATAATAACAATAACGACAATAATGATGATAAGGAAAAATAAACAAAAACAATAATAACAATTCAGATAATGATAATGATAATAGAAAATAAACAAAACGATAATAACAATTATGATAATGATAATGCCGAGACTTCGAATAAAGTTGTCACAGATTCGAATTATGATCAGCTTGTGTGTATCATATTACGAAATAATTGAAAATTTTCCACCAAAATTAATTGACTTCCGTGATTCCAGACATAGGCCTAAGGAGCCTCATTTACATAAACAGAACTGAGTGCGTCGTCAAATGAAATATGATTTCAGATCTAAACTAATAACGTTCTTCACTGAAGAGACGGACAAAATACATTCAAATGTATAACTTAGATATTAATGACAATCTTTACCCTGTTCTCAACGGAAGTAAACATCAAATGTTAAATATATCAACAAACACATGCATAAACATTCTCACACACACATTCCCTGACGTATATATTAACACACACACGTACAGTACACCTTGCTGTAGCTCCTTGTCAATGCCACGTAAAAAGATCAGAAAAACATAAAATCAATATATAGGGCAACCAAAGTGCTGTATCGTAAGGAAAAACAAGACCATATATGGGAAATTTCCCATATTCAATGCTTTAAAAATTTGATTTTTTTCTCTTGCTCACGTTTCCTCACAGGAAGCGAGAGGAGATTCATTAATATTCAGATCTCTTCTCCACTCCTCTCTCTTTCTCTCTCTCTCTCTCTCTCTCTCTCTCTCTTCTCTCTCCCCCTCTCTCTCTCTCTCTCTCTCTCTCTCTCTCCTCTTTCTTCTCTCTCTCTCTCTCTCTCTCTCTCTCTCTTCTCTCTCCTTTTCTCTCTCTCTTCTTTCTCTCTCTCTCTCTTTCTTCTTCTTTTTCTCTAAACTCTTCTCTATCTTTCTCTCTCCTTTTTTTCTTTTCTTTCTTCTCTTCTCTCTCTTTTCTCTCTCTCTCTCTCTCTCTCTCCTCTCTCTCTTTCTTTTCTCTCTCTCTTCTCTCTCTTTTCTCTCTGTCTCAAATCATTTCTCTCTCTTCTCTGTTTACTGTCTGCCTTTTTCTGTCTGACTCCTCTCTCTTTCCCCCTATCTCTCTCTCTCTCCCTCCTCTCTCTCTTCTCTTTCTCTCTCTCTCCTCTCTCTCTCTCCTCTCTTCTCTCTCTTTCTCTTCTCTCTCCTCTATTTTCTCTCACTCCCCCCTCCTTCCCCTCCCTTTCATTCCTTCCTCTCTCTCCCTCTTTCTCTCTCCCCTCTCTCTTCCCCCCTCTTCTCTATCTTTCTCTCCTTTTTCCCCCCGTGTTTTTCCCCTCCCCTTTTTTATGGACCTTCCACCTTCTCCGATTCACATGCGTCTCTCTCCCTTTCCACCTTGTCCCTCGTCTGTCTATTCCATTTTTGCTTTCTTGTCTTCTGTTCTTCTTTTGTTAAGTATTTGTCTTTATTTTTTTCTTTTTATTTTTCTTCTTGTTTTTTCTTGTGTTTTTTGTTCTATTCTTCTCGCCCCTTCTCTTTCTTCTCCTCCTCTCTCCAATCATCATCCCCTTTTATTTATTTCATTCCCTTTCTTACCGTCATCTTTATCTTCCTCTTCTCTCTCTTTCTCCCTTCCCCTTCCTTCTTATACCTTTTTATTTTATTCTTATCTTTATTTCCCTCCACTCCTCTTCCTCCTCCTCCTATCCTCACCTTCTTTTCAATCACTTTATACTTATCCTTATCGTTATCTTCTTCCTCCTCCACCTCCTCCTTCTCTTCCTCTTCCTTTTCATTCCCTTTATCCTTATCCTCCTCCTCCTCCACCTTCCTCCAGCTCCTCCTCCACCTCCTCCTCCTTCTTCGTCTATTTTTCTCTCTTCCTTCTTCGTTTTACTTTTCCCTCTCTTCAGTTATTACCCCTTTTTTCCATTCATTTTTTTAACCCTATTCGTCTCTCTTTCTCTTTTCCTTTTCCCCCCCTTCTTTTCTTTCGATTTCCTTTGATGATGGGCGTTTTGGTTTTCCGGGGGGGGGGGTGTGGGCGGGGGGGGGGTTATAGAAAAAAAAAAAAAAAAAAAAGAAAGAGTGGAAAAAATAGTTTTTGAAAAAAGAAAAATAAAGGAGGCAAAAAAAAAAAAAAAAAAATTCAAAATGGATAAAAAAAAAGGGGGAAAGCGCAAAAAGGGAGGCAGGGGAATGAAAAATGGATAAAATATATGAAAAAAAAAGAAGAAAAAGGGGGAAAAAAAAACAAAGAAGACAAATCCAAAAAAAAAACTCAAAGGAAAAACCCAAAAATGAAAAAAAAAAAGAAGAAAAACAAAAAAAAAGAAAAAATTTTCTTTGGGGAGGGCGGGGCAAAAATAGGAAAGAAAAAAAAAAGACCCCCCCAGACCCCAAAGAAAAAATAATCAAAACAAAAAAAAACATTTATAAAAAAAAATTTAAAAAAATTAAAAAATTAAAAACGAAAAAAACCGAAAAAACCCACAAACCCAAACAAAAACCCCCAAAAACTAAACAAAAATTTTTTTAAAAAAAAAAAAAATGGAGAAAGAAAAAAACGGGGGGAACGGGAAAGAAAAATGGATAAAAAAATAAAGAAAAAAGCAAAAATAGGGAAGAAAAAAAGAAAGGAAAAGGGAAAGGGGAGATGGGGAGGGGGGAGGGGGATGGGGAGGTGAGATGAGGGTGAGGGGTAGGGTGGGGGGGGGGGTGGGGTGGGTGGGGAGAAGAGGGGGGGGAGCGGTGGGTAGGAGAGAGGGGGGGAGAGAGAGAGGGGGCGGGAGGAGAGAGAGAGAGAGGAGAGAGAGAGGAGAGAGAGCGAGAGAGAGGAGGAGAGAGGAGAGACAGCGAAGGAGAAAGCGAAAGAGGAAAAGAAGGAATTAAAAAAAGATAGAAACGGAAAGAAGCAAGGGACAAAAGGAAAGAAGGAAAAAAATTAAAAAAAAAAAAAAAAATCAGGGTTAAGAAAAAAACAAAAAAAAGGATTAGGAAGATGTTAAGGAGAGGGAGAGAGAGGCGAAAATTTGAATTTTAAGGAAAGGTTTGGGGAAGGTTGTGGAGATTGGGAAGGGGGAGGGGAGAGAGAGGGGAAAAGGGGAGAGAGGAGAGAGAGAAAAGAAGAGAGAAGGAGGGAGAAGAGAGGAGAGAGGGGGGGAGAGGAGGGGAGGGGAGAGAAGAGAGAGAGAGAGAGAGAGAGAGAGAGAGGAAAAGAGAGAGAGGAGAGAGAAAGAGAGAGAAAAAGGAGAAGAGAGAAAAGGGGAGAGAGGAGGGAGGGAGGAGAAAAGAAGAGGGGGGAGAGAGGAAGGAGAGTGAGAGAGGGGAGAGAGAGAGAGAAGAGAAAAGGAGAGAGAGGGGAAGAGAGAGGAGGAGGGAGGAAAAAGAGAGAAAAAGAGGAAAGGGAGAAGAGAGAGAGAGAGAAAGGAGAAAGAAGGAAAAAAGGGAAAGAAAGAAAATTAAAAAAAAGAGAGAGAGTGAGAAAGAAAAAAAGAAAGAAAGGGAAAGAAAAAAGGAAGAAAAAATTAAAGAGAGAGAGAGGGGGGGAGGGGAAGAGAAAAGAGAGAAGAGAAAAGAGAGAGAGAGAGGAGAGGGGTGAGAGAGGGAGGAGAGAAAAGGGGGGAAGAGCGGAGTGAAAAAAACCAGAGAAAAGAGGAAAAAAGAGGGGGGAAAAGAAAAAAAAGGGAAGAGAGAAAAAGGGGAAAGAAAAGAAAAAAGAAAGGGGTAGGGAAAAAAGGGAAGGAAAAAGGGAGAGAGGAAGAAAAAAAAGGGGGGGGAAGGGGGGAAAAAGGGGAGAAAAAAAGGGAAAGAACAAAAAACCCCCAAATTAAACCGCTTGTCTCTTCTCTCTCTCCTTCTCTCTCTCTCTCTCTCTCTCTCTCTCTCCCCCCTTTCCCTCCCTCCCCCCCTCCCCCCCACCCTATTCTCTCTTTTCTCTCTCTCCCCTCTCTCTTTTCTTCTCTCCCCTTTTCTTTTCTCTCGCTCTCTCTCTCTCTCGCTCTCTCTCTCTCTCTCTCTCTCTCTCTCTCTTCTCTCTCTTCTCTCTCTCTCCTCTCTCTCTCTCTCTCTCTCCTCTATCTCTTTTCTCTCTCTCTCTCCTCTCTTCTCTGTCTCTCTCTCTTCCTCTTCTCTCCCTCCTTCTCCTCCCTCCCCCCAACCCTCTCTCTCTCTCTCTATTCTTTCTCTCGCTCTCTCTTTCTCTCTCTCTCTCTCTCTCTCTCTCTCTCTCTCCTCTCTCTCTCTCTCTCCTCTCCTCTCTCTTCTTCTCTTCTCTCTCTCTCTCTTTCTCTCTCTCCTCTTCTCTCTCTTTCTCTCTCTCTCTCTATCTCTATCTCTCTCCTCTCTCTCTCTCTCTCTCTCTCTCTCTCTCTCTTCTCTCTTTCTCTCTCTCTCTTTCTCTCTCTTTCTCTCTCCCTCTCTCCCTCTCTCCCTCCCTCCTTCCTCCCCCTCTCCCTCACTCTCTCAAGAAGAAAAAAAAAAACGTCTCGTAATACAACAAATCAAGCCACTCCCGATCTCTCGGCTTGCTCAGCTTGCCGGAAGTTTATCATCAATTAAACAATTTGCATTTGTATTGATTCGTTGAGGCAATTTGCATATAGACGAACATCCCGCAGTTGCCGTCGGTCAGCGATCGAGTCGAGGCGGTCCGCTGGGAAAAAACGGAGGGAGGGAGGGAAGGAGGGGAGGAGGGAAGGAGGGAAAAACGGAGGGAGGGAGGGAAGGAGGGAAGGAGGGGAGGAGGGAAGGAGGAAAAAACGGAGGGAGGGAGGGAAGGAGGGAAGGAGGGGAGGAGGGAAGGAGGGAAAAACGGAGGGAGGGAGGGAAGGAGGGAAGGAGGGAAGGAGGGGAGGAGGGAAGGAGGGAAAAACGGAGGGAGGGAGGGAAGGAGGGAAGGAGGGAAAAACGGAGGGAAGGAGAGAAGGAGTGAAGGAGGGAAAAACGGAGGGAGGGAGGGAGGGAGGGAAGGAGGGAAGGAGGGAAGGAGGGAAGGAGGGAAAAACGGAGGGAGGGAGGGAGGGAGGGAGGGAGGAAGGGAGGGAGGGAGGGGGGGAGGGAGGGAGGGAAGGAGGGAAGGAGGGGAGGAGGGAAGGAGGGGAGGAGGGAAGGAGGGAAAAACGGAGGGAAGGAGGGAAAATCGGAGGGAGGGAGGGAAGGAGGGAAGGAGGGAAAAACGGAGGGAGGGAGGGAAGGAGGGAAAAAACGGAGGGAGGGAGGGAAGGAGGGAAGGAGGGGAGGAGGGAAGGAGGGGAGGAGGGAAGGAGGGAAAAACGGAGGGAAGGAGGGAAAATCAGAGGGAGGGAGGGAAGGAGAGAAGGAGGGAAAAACGGAGGGAGGGAGGGAAGGAGGGAAAAACGGAGGGAGGGAGGGAAGGAGGGAAAACGGAGGGAGGGAGGGAAGGAGGGAAAATGGAGGGAAGGAGGGAGGGGATGGGGAGGGGAGGGAGGAGGAGGGGAGGGGGAGGGGAGGGAGGAGGGAGGGAGGGAAGAAGAGGAAGGGGGAGGGGGGAAGGATGGGGATGAGGAGGGGAGGGCGAGGGAGGAAAGGAGGATGGAGGAAAGGATAAGGCGATGGATGAGGAGAGATGGGAGGAAGAGGAAGAGATGAAGAGGAGAAAGGGGATGAAGAGCGTGGGGACGGGGAATAGGAAGGGGAAGAAGAGAAAGGGGAGGGAGGAAAGAAGGGAAGGAGAGGGAGGGAGAGAAGGAGAAGAAGAGGGAATGGGAAAGAGAACGGGATGGGGAAGGGGGAGGAGACAAGGAGGGAAAGAGAGGGAGGGAGAGAAGGAGAGGGAATGAGGGATGAGGAGAGAGGGAAAAGGGGATGGGGGGGGGGGGGTAGGATGAAATGGGGGAGGGAGGGAAGGAGAAGAGGAGGGGGAGGAAAAGGGAGAGGGAGGAAAGGGAGGAAAAGGGAGAGGGAGGAAAGGGAGGAAAAGGGAGAGGGAGGAAGAGGGATGGAGAGAAGAGGGAGGAGGATGGGGAGAGAAAGAGGAGGGTGGAGGATGAGGAGGGGAAGAGGAGGGGGTGAGAAGATGGGGGAAAGAGTAAAGGGAGAGAAGAATAAGAGTAAAAGGAAAGGAGTGGAGGGTGGAAGGAGAAAAGGAAGGAATAGAGAGGGAGGAGAGGAGCGAACAGCGGAGGAGAATGGAGGAGAATGAAGAGCAAAGAGAAGAAGGGAAAAGAATTGAGACAATGAGAGGGAGAGGGAGGAAGAGGAGGAAGAGGAGGAGGAGGAGGAGAAGAAGATTGAGGAAAAAGAGAAAGAGGAGGAGGAAGAAGAAGTATAAGAAAATGAGAAAGCGAGAAGAAAAAGACATTTAGAAAAAAAAGAAAGAACAAAAAAACACGAAGAAAAACGGAGAAAGTAACAATAGAAACAAAACTAAGAGAACAGGAAACAGGTGAAATGAATAAAGAAAAACAAAGGTGTTCGGAAACTCGTACCCAATAAGCTTTATATCGAATCTCCGGGAAACTTGTCCGAATCCATGCTCAGTCTTGTCCTGTTTAGCGAATGATGGAAATCTGTCAGGCTTGAAACGCACAACCGAAGCACTTGCGTTGTTATTACTTCGCTGTTCGAGTGATGTGTTCCGCCGTTCGCAGAGGAAATGGATTTCCGAAAGTGACGTTGCAGTTTAAAAATAATAGTAATAATAATAATAACAAAAAACTGAGAAAAAACAAAACAAAAAAACAGGGGACGGATGTCAATGAACGAGTATGTTGTTTTTGGTCTGTCTGTTGATTTGTTTATTTATTTATCTATTATTATTATTATTATCATTATTATTATTATTATTATTATCATTATTATTATTATTATTATATTTTTTGATAGTCATCTGTAGGAAGTAAATATATCCGTATATTTGCGTTTTCATTAAAAAAAAAAAAAATTAAGCTTTTTTTTTTAATCTCTTTTTTTTTTTCTTCTTAAATCTAAATCGTTGTTGTTGTTTTTTCTTTCAGGAATAAAACAAACAAACAGGAAACTGAAAGAAATGTAAGCATATATTAGGTTTTATTTCCCTATTTGTTTTGGGTTATAATGAATTTCCATTATTTACGTACATTTTTATCTTTATTATATTTATTCATTCATTAAGTTATTACATAATTTTAATTTATCATTTTCTATCTATCAATTTATTTTAACTATCGAGATAATGCTAATAGTGGCGGTAGAGATAAGATCGAGCTTCGCGTACATCACCACCACTATATACCAACCACCATCATTTGCTATATTAGAGATAACGCCTATTGCAACAACGCCTGCAACGGCCGGCATTTTTCTGCAATCAAATAATCTGGGGACGAAGGGAAAACATAATTTTCGGGTTTGGATCAGCGAGAATGCGGGATGCGAAATGGCACCCATAATATAGTTATAGATATTGAAAACAATAGGGAAATTTGTTTTCATATCCAGTCGCGCGTTATGGTTGTATTGCATTAATTTTATATTTGATTTTAATGGTGTAATTATTTGCATTCATTTCCGCGTAGGCGAGCGGAGTTTTAATTATTCCCTTCAATTTTAATGGCGGGAGAGAGGGAGGGGGGAGAGAGAGAGAGAGAGAGAGAGAGAGAGAGAGAGAGAGAGAGAGAGAGAGAGAGAGAGAGAGAGAGAGAGAGAGAGAGAGAGAGAGAGAGAGAGAGTGAGACAGAGACAGAGAGAGAGTGAGAGAGAGAGAGAGATAGAGAGAGAGAGAGAGAGAGAGAGAGAGAGAGAGAGAGAGAGAGAGAGAGAGAGAGAGAGAGAGAGAGAGAGAGAGAGAGAGAGAGAGAGACATATATACATATATATATATACATATCTATATATACATATATATATACACACATATCTAAATATCTGTATACACACACACACACACACACACACACACACCCACACACACACACACACACACACACACACACACACACACACACACAAACACACACACACACACACAAACAAACACACACACACACACACACACACACACACACACAAACACACACACATATACATATATACATAAAAAGAAAAGAAAAAAAATGTAAATGAGCCATCTACACCCGTACACCTAGAACATACGTCACGAGGCGAGAGCTGTTATGTTTACAGATTGTTACCTAAATACCTACCACCTAGCGCGGACCTGGTCGATAACAGAACCCTTATGAATATGAAAATCGCCCTTATTGCCCACGCGGGAGGAGGACCCATCCATAAAGCGGGCCTTGTAATGGCTTGACAATGGCCGCGAAAATATCCACAGTGTGACGTCAAGTAAATGTTATTTCGCTTGATTTGTTCTGCGCCGCGGGGAGGGAGGAGAGGGAGAGGGGGAGGAAGAGGGAGAAGGAGAGGGGGAGGGAGAGGAGGGAGAGGGGGAGAGAGGAGGAGAGGGGAGGAGAGGGGAGGAGAGGGAGAGGGGGAGGGGAGGAGAGGGAGAGGGGGAGGGAAGGGTAGAGGGGGAGGGGCGGGGGGCGAGGGATGTGAGGGAGGGAGAGGGGAGAGGGAGGGAGAGGAAAGGATGAGAGTGAGGGAAGGAGGGAGGGAGAGGGGAGAGGGAGGGAGAGGGAGAGAAAAAAGGAGGAGAGGGAGGGAGGGAGGGAAGGAGAGGGAGGGAGAGGAAAGGAGGAGAAGGATTGAAGTAGGAAGGTAGAGGAGAGAGGGAGGGAGAG
>NC_061822.1:29167586-29172586 GCF_019202785.1 Penaeus chinensis
AGAAGAAGAAGAAGAAGAAGGAGGAGGAGGAGGAGATGGAGGGGAAACATGGCAGTGAAGAGAAGGAAGAGGCGGAGTGGGAGGGGGAAGGGGGGAGGAGAGGGGAATGGGGGAGGTGGAGGAGGAGAGGAGAGGATGGAGAGGAGGGGAGAGGATGGAGAGGAGGAGGAGGAGGAGGAGGAGGAGGAGGAGGAGGAGGAGAGGAGGAGGAGGAGGAGGAGGAGGAGGAGGAGGTGTAAGAAAAAGAAAAGATAAGAATACGAAGAGGACAGGAATGGATGAAAAGAGAGAGAAAAATATGGCAATGAAGAGGTGGAAAAGTGGAGGGGGAGGAGGAGGAGGGGAGAGGGGCGAAGTGGAGAAGGAGGGGGGAAGGGGGGGGGGGAGTGGAGGAGGGGGGAAGGGGGGAGGTGGAAGAAGAAGAAGAAGAATAGCACAAGAGGGGCATGGAACAAGGGGGGAACATGGCAGAGAAGAAGAGGAGGAGGGGGAGAAGGAGGGGGAGGGGGAGAGGTAGGCGGAAGAAGAAGAAGAAGAAGAAAAAGAAGAAAGAGAAGAGGAAGAAAGAGAAGAGGAAGAAGAAGAAGGACAAGGAGAAGAAAAATAATTATGTAGGTCAGTATGCCTCGCCTCACCCTCCCTGTTATTGGGACAGACAGACAGACAGACAGACAGACACCCTCGCCCACACAGAGAGCGAGTGTAAACGTTAGGGGAAATCTATTTGCATCATTTTCTGAGCAATATCTTCCCCCTCCTTGCAAGAATTTTGTTGCAAATCGGGGTCCTATTGACACAGGAAAGCTAAGTGAAGCTGAGTTGAAAATGCAACCACTCAAAGAAGCTCATTATCAGTTGCCACATGAGATATTTCTGGGATGCTAACGGTTGTTTTTTTTTTTTTTTTTTTTTTTTTTTTTCCCCAGTCTAGAATTAAAGACGACGTAGGTAAGAAATCCTTATCAAGTTGTACTTACATCCTATTTAAAATAAAAAAAAAAATATTCGTAGATAAGTGTGAATAACTCGACAAATGTGACTTCATGATGAGCAGATTTTTTTTTTTTTTTTTTTTTTTTTTTTTAAGCGTTATTGTCTGCAAACAAGCAAATTGCTCCCGTTTAAGGTTAATGGCTGTCAGAAATTAAAAACAAATAGAAATGACTATTGATCACTTATATTGCGTGTGTGTGTTTACGCTCATGTGTGCACCTATGTCTGTATGAAATGTGCGTGTGTGTGTGTGAGGATACAGAAGTAGAAACATGCTAATATTTGCGGTTTTGATGATGTCGATGATTAATGTTCATACACAAGAACTTCCTGGTTAAGAACAATTTATCTATTTATATATTTGTTTATTTATTTATTATTATCATTATTATCATTATCATTATCATTATCATTATCATTATTATTAATATTAATATAATTATTATTTCTATT
Source organism: Penaeus chinensis (assembly GCF_019202785.1). Classification (NCBI taxonomy): domain Eukaryota; kingdom Metazoa; phylum Arthropoda; class Malacostraca; order Decapoda; family Penaeidae; genus Penaeus; species Penaeus chinensis. The sequence continues at coordinate 29,169,033 of NC_061822.1, forward strand.
ATTAATATTATTATTATCCTCATTATCATTATTATTATTATTATTATTATTATTATTATTATTATTATTATTATCATCACCATTATTATCATTATCATTATCTTTATCATTATTATTATCATTAATATTATTATTATCATTATCATTATTATCATTTTATTATTTGCAGTTTCATCACTTTCTCCATATCCGTGTCAAAATAGTCTCCTTCTTTTTGGCTCTCTGAATCTCCGTGATTTGTGGGCAGGACGACCCGCTGGCTCGTATTTATCTTAAATTAGCGTTTCCTTTCATCCTAATAAACTTCCTGACCCATTAACCCCTCGAGGATAATTTTAAATCCTTTGTATTGCCATCAATTAACAGAGTTTATCCTACGGGGGGACCTGGCGCAGGGTTAATAATGAAAAAAAAAAAGAAAGGTCTTGTGCCATTTGTTATCTTGTAATTAGCTCTCTCGTTAGTCAGTATTTGATCACTCAGCGCCGCGCTCGGTGGTTGCTATCATAACGGGCAAAAGCTAATCACATCGGCAGTAGACTAAGGTGACGTAAAGTGACGGTTTGCGGGATTAATATGGGAAAGTTGAATGGCAATGTTTGATGGAGGGAGAGATGAAGGGAGGGGGGTAGGGGGAAAGGGGGGGGGGAGGGAGGGACAGAAGGGAGGGAAAGAGGGAGGTAGAGAGGGTGGAAGGAGGGAGGGAGGGAGGGAAGGAAGGAGGGAAGGAGAGAAGGAGGGAGGGAGAGAAAGGGAGAGGGAGAGGGAGAGGTAGAGAGAGAGAGAGAGAGAGAGAGAGAGAGAGAGAGAGAGAGAGAGAGAGAGAGAGAGAGAAAGCGAAAGAAAGAAACAGCAACAAATGGAAAGAGTAAAAAAAAGGCAAAGAAAATAAAACAACAACAACAGAACAACAGAGACGTACAGACACAAAAGAAAAGATAAAGAAAAATAAAGAGAAACAGAGACACGCATAAAAAGAGACACATAAGCACAGACACACAAGCATTCAGACAGACCAAGTGAAAAATATCAACAAATAGACTCCTCAGGCCAGCCAAAGGGCAAGCAATATAATTTGAATTGCTTATTCCAACCAAGGGAACGTAAGGCAAAGGAAGGAAGAGGTCGACGATTGTTTTGAGAGAGAGAGCGAGAGAGAGAGAGAGAGAGAGAGAGAGAGAGAGAGAGAGAGAGAGAGAGAGAGAGAGAGAGAGAGAGAGAGAGAGAGAGAGACAGAGATAGAGACAGAGAGAAACAGACAGACAGACAGACAAACAGAAAGGAAGAGATAAAGTGAAAAAGAATGAAAGAGAGAGAGAAAAACAACATCAACAACAACAATAACAAAAACACAGAATTCAAAATAAACACCGTATCTCTAACTGGTCCTGACCATGCAACAAAATTTTCGATCATGGATTCCAGACCTCAAAATGAACTCAAGGGGGGGGGGGGGGGGTTGCTTGCTGTGAAATCTGCCCTTTTCGTTGCAAACCGACACAGGAAGATTCTCTCTCTCTAAAAAAAAAAAAAATTGAACACTGTACCCATATTTCTCTAGCTACTGGAGGGAAGAGAAAATTAGAAATTAAAACAGGAAAAGGAACAAAGGAGAAGATAGAGGGGAGATTGCAATTGCAATGCAAATACCATATTATTCAACAAATGGACCAAAAAAAAGGCTTTTCGTATTTAACAGAAATAAAAAAGGATATAAACAATAAATTAACGACAAAAACATAGATAGATATAGAGAGAGAAAATAAAAAAATATAAAAATATACATACATACATACATACATACATACATACATACATACATACATACATACATACATACATACATACATACATACATGCATACATACATACATACATACATATACATATATATATAAATATATATATATATATATGTATATATGTATGTATATATGTCTGTATGTATGTATATATATATATATATTTTCTTTTCTTTCCTTTTCTCTCTCTCTCTCTCTCTCTCTCTGTCTCTCTCTCTCTCTCTCTCTCTCTCTCTTCTCTCTCTCTCTCTCTCTCTCTCTCTCTCTCTCTCTCTCTCTCTCTCTCTCTCTCTCTCTATATATATATATATATATATATATATATATATGAATTGTTTCATGGATGCATATCATACGTAAAAATCGTATTGCAACGATGTCATGAGTATCATCAAATATAGTTATTTATACATTTCGAAAACAAAATGATATTAAGGAACTAATTGATATTGAAGTTTGAATTCATTTGATTAATATTTCTCTTTATCTGTTTTTGGTTTATTGTTCATTGGATTTTTGTGAAGAGTTTTTTTTTTCTTTTTATATTTTCCCTGTGTGTGTATGTCACTTTTTTTTACGATTTTGTTTCGCTTCTATATCATCGTCGGTTGTCAACACGGCAACATGAATGAAAAAATATAAAAATGCCACACGGGGCCAATGTATCACACGACGACTGTGGCACTCTTTCGCGTGATTTGGAAAGTGCCGGCAAGGGGGGGGGGGGGGGGGGCGAGTGCCACTTTCTGATCTTGCAATTTCCGTTTCGTTGCCATTGAAGGAGACACTTCTCTTGAGACGAGGATCCGAACTGCTCGTTTTTTCGTTGTTTTTTTTCTCTCTCTCTCTCTTTGTCTATCTATCTGTCTGTCTGTCTGTTTGTCTCTTTATCTCTTTCTTTCTTTCTTTCTTTCTCTCTCTCTCTCACTTTCTCTTCCTTCCTCCCTTCACCCCTTCCTCCCCCCCCCCCCTTCTTTCTCTCTCTTTATCTTTATCTCTCTCTCCCCCCCCTCTCTCTCTCTCTCTCTCTTACTCTCCCCCCTCTCTCTCTTTCTCTCCCTTGCTCCCTCCCTCTCCCTCTCTCTCTCCTTTTCGCTTTTCGCAATACAATTCTCTCTCTCTCTCTCTCTCTCTCTCTCTCTCTCTCTCTCTCTCTCTCTCTCTCTCTCTCTCTTTCTTTCTCTCTCTCTCTTTCTTTCTCTCTCTCTCTCTCTCTCTCTCTCACACACACACACACACACACACACACACACACACACACACACACACAAACACACACACACACACACACACAAACACACACACACACACACACACACACACACACACACACACACAAACACACACACACACACACATATGTACACACAGCAGAACCGCCAACTTCAAAAAACAAAAAACAAAAAAAGAAAAAAGAAAAAAAGGGCTACACTGCAAAATGTCTCCATCAATAAATGACCGAACATTGAGGAACAAGATCCTATGTTTTTATTCCTAACCATCATTAGAAAACGCCCAAATCCCCCCCTCCCCCCCAAAAAATTTTTAAAGTTAATTTGAATCAGATTGAACGGTCCCCCCCCAGTTTTTTTTAAAATAAAAAAAAATTTAAAAACAAAAAAAATTTTCCCCCCTCAACCCCCCCCCAATTTAAAAAAAAAAGAAATAAAGGGAAAAAAAAAAAAAAAGGGATGAAAAGGGAAAAGAGAGGAAAAGGAGACCCAAAAATTTGGAAAAACCGGGAAAAAGGAG
>NC_061822.1:29185823-29188323 GCF_019202785.1 Penaeus chinensis
TTCATATTTTCTTATCTTGTTTTCTATGTCTCGGTCCCTTTTTTTTTTTTTTTTTTTTCTTTTGTTCATTATCCTCGTCTCCATCTTTTTCTCTATTCTCTCCTTTCCTCCTCCCCTCAAGTTTTCTCCTCTTCTTCCACCACATTTACTTTCATCCGTTATCTCTTTCTCTCTTACGCCCACCTTCATTATTCTTTACCTCCTACCTGTTCCTTCAGGTATTTTCGCCTCCCTTTGGTCCTGCCTTTCATATTTCTTCGCACGTCCATGGCTATCATGAAGAGAAAAAGGGAGAAAATTTGAAAAGGAAACAAGATGAAGAAAAAAATGAAAAGGATGAAGAAGGAAAATGAAGTAGAAATGAATAGGGAGAAGGAGGAATTTATTGATATTTTTATTTGTATCATTCGTTCTCTCTCTCTCTCTCTCTCTCTCTCTGTCAGCTCATTCTCTCGCTCTCTCTCGCTCTCTCTCTCTCTCTCTCTCTCTCTCTCTCTCTCTCTCTCTCTCTCCCTGTCAGCTCATTCTCTCTCTCTCTCTCTCTCTCTCTCTCTCTCTCTCTCTCTCTCTCTCTCTCTCTCTCTCTCTCCCTACCTGTCAGCTCATTCTCTCTCTCTCTCTCTCTCTCTCTCTCTCTCTCTCTCTCTCTCTCTCCCTGTCAGCTCATTCTCTCTCTCTCTCTCTCTCTCTCTCTCTCTCTCTCTCTCTCTCTCTCTCTCTCTCTCTCTCTCTCTCCCTGTCAGCTCATTCTCTCTCTCTCTCTCTCTCTCTCTCTCTCTCTCTCTCTCTCTCTCTCTCTCTCTCTCTCTCTCTCTCTCTCTCTCTCTCTTTCTCTCTCTCTCTCTCTCTCTCTTTCTCTCTCCCTGTCAGTTCATTCTCTTTCTCTCTCTCTCTCTCTCTCTCTCTCTCTCTCTCTCTCTCTCTCTCTCTCTCTCTCTCCCTGTCAGCTCATTCTCTCTCTCTCTCTCTCTCTCTCTCTCTCTCTCTCTCTCTCTCTCTCTCTCTCTCTCTCTCCCTGTCAGCTCATTCTCTCTCTCTCTCTCTCTCTCTCCTCTCTCTCTCTCTCTCTCTCTCTCTCTCTCTCTCTCTCTCTCTCTCTCTTTCTCTCTCCCTGTCAGTTCATTCTCTTTCTCTCTCTCTCTCTCTCTCTCTCTCTCTCTCTCTCTCTCTCTCTCTCTCTCCCTGTCAGCTCATTCTCTCTCTCTCTCTCTCTCTCTCTCTCTCTCTCTCTCTCTCTCTCTCTCTCTCTCTCTCTCTCACACTGTATGTGCTTTCATTGTTGCATGTACTCACCTCATTTTTAACTTCTTCAAGCAAGAAACCACGAAGTTCAACTTTAAGGACTTTCCTCTCAGTCCAAGATTAAGAGGACCCCAGACTGTAGGACCCCAGATTAAGATTCCTGATCAAGTGGACCTTCAGATGAAGACGACCCGAGACTGTAGGACCCCTGACCAAGGATACCCCAGATCAAGAGGACCCCAGACCAGAGACTCCCCCCCCCCCTCACATTGACCAAGAGGACTCCATCCCAAGAGGACCCCAGGCCAGACCCCCACCCCCCCCCGCCTCATCCTCGACCCCGGACCAGGAGGACCAACCAGACCAAAAGGCTATGACGGATCTCGTCCTCTCAACATCCTCCCCCACCTCCCCCCCCTCCCCCCCTCCTTCAGAACAGTCCTAGTAACAAGACCTGAAGGAGATACATCGTCCTTATGATAAATCACGTAAGAGGCCGGGCGCTGTACCCCCTCTCCCCTCCCCTCCCCCCTCAAAACCACCACACCCCCACCTCCCCCCACACCCCTCACACCCCTCATACCCGAGATAATTCTGGTCAGAGCTGCTACTGCTGAAAATCTGCTGGACACTGTGATGTATGTAGGGCCTCGCTCGGGTGCCCGAACGCCGCGCCGGTCATCTGTCTCGCGGGCCATGAGGGGTGGAGGAGGGTGTGTGTGTAGGGGGGGGTTAATGGTGAAGGCGTGTGGGGGGGTAAATAGTGGGGAGGGTGTGGGGGGTGAATGGTGGGGAGGACGTGGGGGGGTGAGTGGTGGGGAGGGCGTGAGGGGTGAATGGTGGGGAGGTATGGTGGGAGTGGGAGGAAGGAATGGTGGTTGGAGAGGGGGTATGGAGTGGGGAAGGGGAGGGGGTATGGTAGGGTGTGGGCAAGGGGTAATGGTAGGGGAGGGAAAGGGGGTATGGTAGGGGGTGAGAGGAGGGTATGATTGGGGTGGGAGGGGTATATGGGCATCGGGGGGGGGGGATGGTGGGCGGGGCGTCGGATGTCTTAGAGGAATAGGTCTATTTTTTTTTTTTCCTTTTTTTCCTTTCGTTCAGGAGGTAATAAATTATCTCATAGCCAGGCATGAGTTGTTGTTTTTTTCATTCTTTCTTTCTTCCTTCTTCGTAGTTTCGAAATTTTCCTCTTTTACATCTCGCACTTTTCACGTTTTCAAAGATTTCGTCGCGCGTTGAAGGAATTTGGTCCGTGCGA
>NC_061822.1:29190823-29195823 GCF_019202785.1 Penaeus chinensis
AGATAGAAAAAAAAGCTTAAAGTCCAGTCAAACAATACAGAAATTCCTACAATCATACTCGCATATACGTGAAACAAGAGAAGAGGTTCTCGTCGTCCCAGGAGGACATTGTAAAGCCATACGGATCAAGAGTGGGTGTTGTTGCGTGGTTAGAATAATGCAAACAGGAATGAGCGAGAAGAACAGGGGTAGAACAGGGATAGAACAGGAGCAGAACAGGGGTAGAACAGGAGCAGAACAGGGGTAGAACAGGAGCAGAACAGGGGTAGAACAGGAGCAAAACGGGGATGGAACAGGAGCAGAACAGGAGCAGAACAGGGGTAGAACAGGAGCAAAATAGGGATGGAACAGGAGCAGAACAGGAGCAGAACAGGGGTAGAGCAAGAGCAGAACAGGGATATAACAGGAGCAGAACAGGGGTAAACAGGGATAGAACAGGAGCAGAACAGGGGTAGAACAGGGGTAGAACAGGAGCTGAACAGGGGTAGAACAGGAGCAGAACAGAGGTAGAACAGGAGCAGAACAGGGGTAGAACAGGAGCAGAACAGGGGTAGAACAGGAGCAGAACAGGGGCAGAACAGGAGCAGAACAGGAGCAGAACAGGGGTAGAACAGGAGCAGAACAGGAGCAGAACAGGGGCAGAACAGGAACAGAACAGGGGTAGAACAGGAGCAGAACAGGGGTACAACAGGAGCAGAACAGGGGTAGAACAGGAGCAGAACAGGAGCAGAACAGGGGTAGAACAGGAGCAGAACAGGAGCAGAACAGAAGCAGAACAGGGGTAGAACAGGAGCAGAACAGGGGTAGAACAGGAGCAGAACAGGGGTAGAAGAGAAGCAGAACAGGAGCAGAACAGGGTAGAACAGGAGCAGAACAGGGGTAGAACAGAAGCAGAACAGGGGTAGAACAGGAGCAGAACAGGGGTAGAACAGAAGCAGAACAGGGGTAGAACAGGAGCAGAACAGGGGTAGAACAGAAGCAGAACAGGGGTAGAACAGGAGCAGAACAGGAGCAGAACAGGGGTAGAACAGGAGCAGAATAGGAGCAGAACAGGAGCAGAACAGGAGCAGAACAGGGGTAGAACAGGAGCAGAACAGGGCAGAACAGGAGCAGAACAGGGGCAGAACAGGAGCAGAACAGGGGTAGAACAGGAGCAGAACAGGGGCAGAACAGGAGCAGAACAGGAGCAGAACAGGAGCAGAACAGGGGTAGAACAGGAGCAGAACAGGAGCAGAACAGGAGCAGAACAGGAGCAGAACAGGGGTAGAACAGGAGCAGAACAGGAGCAGAACAGGAGCAGAACAGGGAGCAGAACAGGAGCAGAACAGGGGCAGAACAGGAGCAGAACAGGGGTAGAACAGGAGCAGAACAGGGGCAGAACAGGAGCAGAACAGGAGCAGAACAGGAGCAGAACAGGAGCAGAACAGGGGTAGAACAGGAGCAGAACAGGAGCAGAACAGGAGCAGAACAGGGGTAGAACAGGAGCAGAACAGGGGCAGAACAGGAGCAGAACAGGAGCAGAACAGGAGCAGAACAGGAGCAGAACAGGAGCAGAACAGGGGCAGAACAGGAGCAGAACAGGGGCAGAACAGGAGCAGAACAGGAGCAGAACAGGAGCAGAACAGGAGCAGAACAGGAGCAGAACAGGAGCAGAACAGGAGCAGAACAGGGGTAGAACAGGAGCAGAACAGGAGCAGAACAGGAGCAGAACAGGAGTAGAACAGGAGCAGAACAGGAGCAGAACAGGAGCAGAACAGGAGCAGAACAGGAGCAGAACAGGAGCAGAACAGGAGCAGAACAGGGGTAGAACAGGAGCAGAACAGGAGCAGAACAGGAGCAGAACAGGAGCAGAACAGGAGCAGAACAGGAGCAGAACAGGGGCAGAACAGGAGCAGAACAGGGAGCAGAACAGGAGCAGAACAGGAGCAGAACAGGAGCAGAACAGGAGCAGAACAGGAGCAGAACAGGAGCAGAACAGGAGCAGAACAGGAGCAGAACAGGAGCAGAACAGGAGCAGAACAGGAGCAGAACAGGAGCAGAACAGGAGCAGAACAGGAGCAGAACAGGAGCAGAACAGGGGCAGAACAGGAGCAGAACAGGAGCAGAACAGGAGCAGAACAGGAGCAGAACAGGAGCAGAACAGGAGCAGAACAGGAGCAGAACAGGAGCAGAACAGGAGCAGAACAGGAGCAGAACAGGAGCAGAACAGGAGCAGAACAGGAGCAGAACAGGGGCAGAACAGGAGCAGAACAGGAGCAGAACAGGAGCAGAACAGGAGCAGAACAGGAGCAGAACAGGAGCAGAACAGGAGCAGAACAGGAGCAGAACAGGAGCAGAACAGGAGCAGAACAGGAGAACCGGAGCAGAACAGGAGCAGAACAGGAGCAGAACAGGAGCAGAACAGGAGCAGAACAGGAGCAGAACAGGAGCAGAACAGGAGCAGAACAGGAGCAGAACAGGAGCAGAACAGGAGCAGAACAGGAGCAGAACAGGAGCAGAACAGGAGCAGAACAGGAGCAGAACAGGAGCAGAACAGGAGCAGAACAGGAGCAGAACAGGAGCAGATCAGGGGCAGAACAGGAGCAGAACAGGAGCAGAACAGGAGCAGAACAGGAGCAGAACAGGAGCAGAACAGGAGCAGAACAGGAGCAGAACAGGAGCAGAACAGGAGTAGAACAGGAGCAGAACAGGAGCAGAACAGGAGCAGAACAGGGAGCAGAACAGGAGCAGAACAGGAGCAGAACAGGAGCAGATCAGGGTAGAACAGGAGCAGAACAGGAGCAGAACAGGAGCAGAACAGGAGCAGAACAGGAGACAGAACAGGAGCAGACAGGAGCAACAGGAGCAGAACAGGAGCAAACAGAACAGGAGCAGAACAGGAGCAGAACAGGAGGCAGAACAGGGCAGAACAGGAGCAGAACAGGAGCAGAACAGGAGCAGAAACGGAGCAGAACAGGAGCAACAGGAGCAGAACAGGAGCAGAACAGGGAGAACAGGAGCAGAACAGGAGCAGAACAGGAGCAGATCAGGGTAGAACAGGAGCAGAACAGAGCATAACAGGAACAACAGGAGCAAGAACAGGACAGCACGTAACAGACAGACAGAACAAGGAAACAGACAGACAGAAACAGGAGCGAAGAAAAAGGAGCAGAACGACAAACAGGAGAACAGGAGCAAACAGAGAACAGGGAAAGAAAGAGAAACGGAGCAACAGGAGACAGGAGAGATAGGTAGAACAGGAGCAGAAAGAAACAGGAATCATAACAGGAGCAGATACAGAGCAGAACAGGAGACTTAATTCGGAGCAGATAAGGTAAAACAGGAGCAAACAGGAAAAGCAAGGCTTAAAACAGCATGAACAGAAATACAGATCAGAACAAGAACAGGGTATCAGGAGCAGATAGAGCTAAAGAGGCAGAACAGGAGCAGAACAGGAGCAAACAGAGAACAGGACACAACAGGACAAACAGAGTAGAAAGGAGAAAGTTTAAACAGAGTAGACAGGAAGAAAGGAGCAGATCAGGGAAACAGAAGCAGAAAGAAGAAAAATCAAAGAATCAGAACAGATAGAAACAGTGGTCGGTAGGCAGAAAATACATAAAGACAAAACACAATAACAACAAGAGAACGGGAGAAGGACAGAAGAGAGAAACAGGAAGATCTGAAGTTTAGAAACTAGTAGCAGAACAGGGCACAGGCGTAGACTGGACGAACCGGAGAAAGCAGGCTCGACAGGAGCAGACAGGGTTTGAATCAGTGCAAACCGGACAGTATGCGCCGGGAGAGAAGGTGAGTATCAACGAACATTAGAATTTGTTGGATAAATGGAAGACATTAGGATTAATCAAACAGGGGAAAGAGCAATAGGAATGGGAGTCAATTGCAGACGGGAGATAGGGGATGAGGGGGAAAGGAGACAGAGGAGAGATAGGTATGGAGACGTCTACATGTTTGAACAGGAGCAGTATCCATGATTCGGCCAGTCTGCACCAGTATTTTGCCAATCATTTTGACCAACAGGACCAAAATTAAAAAAAGAGAAAAAGGACAAAAAGAGAAAACATATATATATATATATATATATATATATATATATATATATTCACGGTGCCCATAATACTACAGGAAAATTTTATTTCGGAGGAATGTAGAGTTATAAAAATGTAGGAATATGTGAATAAAAGCAATAGAAGCACTTTTAAAATACGACCATGTGAACAAAATAATTGAAGATTTCTACAACAAAGGAAAGTTTTCCAACACATATGCTTATATTAGAGGCTATGATAACGCACACACACACACACACACATACACACACACACATGTATACATATACATATGTATATATATATGTATATATATTTATAAATATGTACTGTACCTATATAAATGGGTGTATATATATACATGTATATATATATATATATATATATATATATATATATATATATATATATGTATAAATGTGTGTGTGCGTGTGCGTTTATACATACATATATATGCACACAAACACACATGTATACATACATATGTACACGTATGAAGGGGTCAAACGAATGTAGTAATAACGGAAATCATGAATATTTGAAATGTTATTGCCATACCCTCGCCCGATGAGCATCTCCGAACCGAAAAGCTCGAGCTCCGAAGCGACACTTGTGTTTATTCATGCTTCGTCCTCGACCCATAATGCTGCCGGGAGTGAATGGGTTGATGTTATTCATCACGAATAACATTATGATTATTTTGTTTAGGATTAATTGATGTATCATTTAGGATTTAATCAAATTGGGGGAAGTTCTGGAAATAATTTGCATGGTTGGATGTCGCAATTGAGTTAGTCGGAGATGGCGGTGGATAGGGTGAATGAGGATAGGGTGACGGGGAGATGGATAGGTTATTGGGTCATCCTTTTCTCCTCTTTTTGCGATTTCCTTTCCATTCTTGCTTTCCCTCTTCCTTCCTCCCGTTTTTCCCCTATTCCAATTTTACTCAAC
>NC_061822.1:29225823-29230823 GCF_019202785.1 Penaeus chinensis
CACACTCCTCCTCCTCCTCCTCCTCCTCCTCCTCCTGCTATTCCTCTCCCTCCTCCTCCTCCTCCTCCTCTCCCTCCTCCTCCTCCTCTCCCTCCTCCTCGTCCTCCCCCTCCTCCTCCTCCTCCTGCTATTCCTCTCCCTCCTCCTCCCTCCTGCTCCTCTCCTTCCTCCTCCCCCTCCTCCTGTTCCTGTACCTCCTTCTCCTTCCCCTCCTCCTCCTCCTCCCCCTCTTCCTCCCCCCTCCCCCTCTTCTTTTCCTTCCCCTCCTCCTCCCCTCCTTCTCCCCCTCCTCTTCCCCCTCCCCTTCCCCCTCCTCCTTCCACGCAAGACGCTGAAAAATCATGAATAGGATGTGAGTAACGGAGAGTGAGTCATAAAATGTGAGTAAAAAGGAACTGAAATCGCCAGTAACTCATGACGAAAGAAAAAGGTTTGAGCGAAGCGGGATGAGAGAGAGAGAGAGAGAGAGAGAGAGAGGGAGGGAGGGAGGGAGGGAGGGAGGGAGGGAGGGGAGGGAGGGAGGGAGGGAGGGAGAGAGAGAGAGAGACATCGAGAGAGAGAGAGATAGATAGATAGATAGATAGATAGATAGATAGATAGATAGATAGATAGAGAGAGAGAGAGAAAGAGAGAAAGAGAGAAAGAGGGATCGAGAGAGAGAGAGGGGGGGGAAGGGGGGAAGGGGACGAAACAGAAAAGAGAATAGAAGAAAACACAAGACAAGACAAAAAAGGAAAAAAAAAAAGAAGAAAAGAGAGAGTTAGAAAGACAGATAAAGAAACTGAACCATAGAAAGAGAATAAAAAAAAAAAAAAAAAAAAAAAAAAAAAAAAAAAAAAAAAACACGAGAAAATAATAAAAAAAGATAAAAAAAAAAAAAAATCACGTACTCATCGCCTTGTCGTGACACCGATTCCCCAAGACGTGGCAGCGAGAAGCCCCTCATTTGCATAATTTGTTTAATCCGAATGCTAATGTTTTGGCCCCCACTCTTTGTGAATGCCAGCCTACGTCAGACGCGCTCGGAGGACACGCACAGAAAACTCCCTGTGAATCACGACGCTATGGAAAAAGGAGACAGAGACGACAGATTAAGGTGGTGTGTCTTAAGCTGTGGAAAAATGCAAGATAGAATTTTTACAGCTGTGTTCAAACCGAGCGAGGAAAGCAGAGAAGACGGATCCGGGATGGATGCTACGTGCGTATATGATAAACTGGCATTGCACTCGAGGGAGCAATGTGCGTAGTGAATTTGATGGGTACATTTAATTCACGTTTTTATTATTATTTTTTATGTGCAATTCTCTTCGTAATGATAGATGGGTAGGGATACGGTGATATGTTTATATAAACATACAGACAGATATAGAGAGATATTAAAAAGAGCCTAAAGATATACACACATGAAATTATCCCGATTCTCATACACAAAAAATGTGTACATAGACACCAACGCACACTAAAAAGGATATAAAACACACGCACACACACTGATATACACTCATACACTTGTCCACAAATTAGCGCAAATGATCACGCACGCACAGGCACACACACGCGAACACACACACAAACAAACACTCACAAACCAACACTCACAAACCAACACACAAACACCCATAAAAACAACAACAAAACACCCATTTCCTCCCCCTACCCCTCCCCCCCTCCCCCCTCCCCCTACCCCTCCGTCCTGATGAAGCGTCACCAATAATAAAAAAAAGCATAAATCCCCCGGGGTTTATTACACGTACAACGTAACTTGGCCTAACTTTATTTGTGATGGAAGTTAGTCCAAGTCGCCAGCTCGGCACTCATATCTTGTGGCGGGCCGTAAGGTCGCATTTCCTTCAACGCTGGTGGCCATAGTGAAACCCGTCCATCTTGGAAACCTTATTCTTTTCGTTCTTCTCTCTACGCTCTATTTCTTTCTTTCTCTGTTTTTTTTTTCTTTATTTTGTGTATGTCTCTATTTGGTTGTCTGTCTGTCTATTTATTGTCTGTCTGTCTGTCTGTCTGTCTGCCTGTCTGTCTCTCTCTCCCCTCTCTCTTTCGTGTTCCCTTTTTTGTTTCAATATTATGCTTTTTTTTATTTTCGTTTTTTTTTTTTTTTGTTATTCTTGTTCGTTCCACTTCCCTCTTTTTTTTTTTTTTTTTTTTTTTTTTTTTGAATCGCTCTACTAAACTTGTTTCTCTCTCTCTCTCTCTCTCTCTCTCTCTTTTTTTCTCTCTCTCTCTCTTTCTCTCTCGCTCTTTGTACTAGGTCCAATTCTCTTTTCAATCTATGTGAATGACCTATCAGATTATCTTCCAGACTGTTTCTTGCCTCAGTATGCAGACGACACTCAATCACTTTTGAGTGGAAATCCTGATTGCATCTCAGAATTGATAGAAAGAGCAGAGAATCTCTTATCGATAATAAATCTGTACTTTCAAAGAAATGTATTACTACTTAATGAGAAAAAAAAGACTAATATCACAACTATACGAGGATATTGCCATAAACTTCAATGGATATTCTATAACACCGAGCACAATTGTCAAAAACCTAGGAATCTACTTTGATCAGTATATGCTCTTCAACTCGCTTATTGATGAAATGCATAGAAAAGTAATCGGTACATTATTGTATCTTAATAAAATAGGCCAATAGTTTGAAACCGCCACACGAACAATAGTTGTACAATCATTAGTACTCAGCATTATAAATTATTGCTCGAGAATATGGGGAACAAGAAATAAAACCCAAATTGAACGAATTCAAAAAGTCGATGTTTCCCCTGCATTTAATCAACAACAAATACAAATACGACATGTGTAGTTTAGTTTACAACATCTTGAATCATCACCTACCTGACTGGCTATTTAACATTTCTACTGTAAATGAGACAGAGCAACAATTTGTTTGTAAGAAGAACAAATACTATGACTGGTACAAAAAATATTAATGGCGAGAGGCCCACTAGTCTGGAACATTCCATCCCAGGTCAAGAATACAGGTTCCCTAACTGTTTTTTTAAAGATTTTTAAAGTTAAACAAAACATCTTCTCAAGGTGATGTGATAAGAACTGCGATATCAATAAAATACTGTCTGGATTATCCAATATGTATAATAATTTTATGTGTACAATATTTTCATTATTTTTTGCATTGTATTGCCTACTGTAGTATTTATCATGTACTATTGTATTAATCTATGCACTGCTGAATTATCATATATCCTATTGTATCATTTTATGTGCTGTTGCAATACTGCATGTACTTTTGTACCATTCTTAAGTACTATTGTAAATAATAATCAATGTAAATTGGAAATAAAGATTATTATTATTATTATTATTATTATTATTATTATTATTATTATCATTATTATTATTATTACTCTCTCTCTCTCTCTCTCTCTCTCTCTCTCTCTCTCTCTCTCTCTCTCTCTCTCTCTCTCTCTCTCTCTCTCTCTCTCTCCCTCTCCTTCTCCCTCTCTCTCTCCATCTCTATCTATCTATCTATCTATCTCTTTCTTCTTCTTCTTCTTCCTCTCCTTCTCCATCTTCGTCTTCTTCTATTTCTTACTTTGTTCCCCTTATTTATCTTCTTCTCTCTCTCTTTCTCTTTTCTCTCTGTCTCTTCCAACGTACATCTTTTCAGCATTCTCTCTTTTCCTCGTCTGTTGTCTCTTTCTCTGTTTGTCTGTCTATCCATCTGTCTGTCTGTCTGCCTCTCTCTGTCTGTCTGCCTATCTGTATGTATGTATGTATGTATGTCTATCTGTCTGTCTGTGTGTCTATATGTTTGTCTGTTTGCCTCTCTCTGTTTGAGCGTCTCTCTCTGTCTGAGTGTCTGTCTGTCTGTATGTATGTATGTATGTCTGTCTATCTGTCTCTGTCTTTCTTTCTGTCTGTATATCTATATGTTTGTCCTTCTTATCTCTCGGATATATCTATCTGTCTGTCTGTCTGCCTCTTTCTCTCTATCCGAGTGTCTGTCTGTATGTATGTATGTCTGTTTATCTGTCTGTCTGTCCTTCTTTCTGTCTGTATATCTATCTGTCTATCTGTCTGCCTCTTTCTCTCTATCCGAGTGCCTGTCTATCTGTCTGTCTGTCTGTTTGTCTCTCTCTCTCTCTCTCTCTCTCTCTCTCTCTCTCTCTCTCTCTCTCCCTTCCCTCACAGTCCACAAACCCGTCTTTCTCTTTCTCCAAACTTCCTCTTTCACCCTCTTCTTTATCTTTATTATATTTTCGCCTCTCCTTTTAATCATCCTCGCGTGAAATTTTCAATCTCGGCCAAGAAATTGGAACATTCCTCCAGTTTTCGGGCGGACCTTTAACTGTCCACGTCTAAAGTATCTTCAGTTCCATGTTTGTTCGTCATTAAATTCTTCTCCTATCTACGTAGCCGGATATGGAAGGTAGATAATATGGATGATGAGGAGGATAGTAGTAATGTTGATAATGGTAATGATGATTATAATATTGGTAGTGATAATAATAGTGATAATTATAATGATAATAATAATTATAATAATGATAATTATAATGATAATAATGACAATTATATATAATAGTAATAATGATGATGATAATTGTAATGATAATAATAATAGTGATAATAATGATACTGATAATAATAATAATAACAATGATAATACTAATAATGATGATATCAATGATAATGATAATGATAATAATGATAATAATGATGATAATAATAATAATAATAACAATGATTATAATAAGCATAATGATAATAATAATAATAATAATAATACTGATACTGATAATGAAAGGGATAATAATAATGAAAAACGCCAGTAATAAGAAAAATAAATAACTAAAACTCATTATGATTATGATTATGAGTGGAGGGGAGGGGGAGGAAAAGGGGGGGAGGGGAGGGGAAGGGGGAGGAAAAGGGGAGGGGAGGGGAGGGGGAGAAAGGGGGGAGGGGAGGGGAGGGGGAGGAAAAGGGGGGGAGGGGAGGGGAAGGGGGAGGAAAAGGGG
>NC_061822.1:29235823-29238323 GCF_019202785.1 Penaeus chinensis
AATAATAATAATTATGATAATAATAATAATAATAATAATAATAATATAAATAATAATAATAATAATGATAATAATAATAATAATAATAATAATAATAATAACAATAATAATAATAATAATAATAATATTAATGATAATAATAATGATGATAATAATAATAATAGAAATGTTAATAATAATAATGATAATAATAATGATAATAATAACATTAATAATAATAACAATAATAAGGATAATGATAAAAACAAATAGTAATATGATAATGATATTGACAATAATGATGATGATGATGATGATGATGATGATGATGATGATGATGATGATGATGATGATGATGATGATGATGATGATAATAATAATAATAATGATAATAGCAATAATAATAAAACGAAAGTAATAATGATAACAACAATGAAAATACTACTACTACCAACTACAATAATACTAATAATAGTAACAATAATAATAATAATAATGAATAATAACAATAACATTAATAACGACAATAATTATCCCAACCGACTGCAAGGATGACCTCAACAACAATAGAAAATAATAATAATTTGTCATAGTATCTATATCCTGTGTCCGCAAATTACCCACGATTTCACATTCCCTTTCCCCCCAAAAAAACGTACGAATACAAAAGGTAATTTCATCTTTATTCGCTTATTCGTGCAAATCCTGATACAAAAGCACGCGCAGTGGATCTCTGATAACCTTTTAATCAGATGGTGATTTCATGATAAAAGGGACATTAACGTGTTGCAATATATCGTCGTCGTGCAAGCTGCGAGGGTAGTGATTGCTACGAAGGAAAATCTACATGGAGTTGAAATGTGAAAAGTCAACGGAAGCTAACACATCGACTGCTTTTTTTTTTCTTTTTTTTTTTATTCAGTAAAAACTAATTTGTTATTGTTTTATTAACAAAAATAGTTACTTGATTTCCCTCACACAGTTTTTCTATTTAAATTTTTCATAATATATTTGAAATAGTTCTCGAGAGGCATAATTAAGACCATAAGTAGAAAAAAAATCGTTTATATCAGATATGAAATGTTTTAGACTTAGAAATAAAAAACAAAAAATGATAAAAAAAAAAAAAAACAATGTTACGTATATTTGGTATTCAGAGGTTTTGGATTTTCATATATTGGGTTATGGGATTGTCAGCCTGTGATAATAATGACGATGACAATAACACTTTAATCAGTACAATCAGAAATTATGATGGTAATAACAAAAATAACAACAATTAAAACAATTTAAATAGGATTATCATAGTTCGCGTATCGAAATATAATGTACTATGTGTGTTTCTCTGATATGTTGGTTGTCAGTTATCACCCAATTTTTCACCAAAATGAATTGACTGCAGAAGGTAATAGAATATTAATCTCACTCGAGTATTCTGTACTAAAGCGGAACAAAATATTCGAAGTGTCTGAAATAAATAGTCTTTCTAAATGTAGTTGATAGTATTAAGAACTTTAATAAGAGCTATAACACTATCATGAGGAAAAGGACACGAAAGATCATAATGATATGAGGGATCATTTTAGTGGGGATAATTATATCAATATGTTTATTTTTATCAAGGTCAAGATACACTTGAGGGGATGAAGGAGAGAAGGAAATGGAAAGGGGAAAAAGAGTCCATGAAAAAATGAATTGAGCTGTGGTCTAAGGGGGGGGGGGGGGCGGGGGGGGGGGGGCAGTCTCTCAAGTCTCTCAAGTGTAGTCCATTGCTTAATGATGTGTGTGTGTTGGTGGGGGGGGGGGGGGAGATAGGAGACCGAGACTGAGGCCCAATTTAGAGGGGTCACCCTAACTTAGACCACAGCTCAATTCATTTTTTCATGGACTCTTTTTCCCCTTTCCATTTCCTTCTCTCCTTCATCCCCTTTTTCTATCCACTTATCCTAATCGTTAACTCGGTTTTAACCTTTTCGGCACACTTTTTTCTTTGTTTTGTTTGTTTCTTTATGCTACATGATATCTGGCCCATTAACCCTTCTGGAAATCCTTCCTTGCCTCACCCAAGCCCCACCCTATCGTTATATTTTGGAAACGCCGCTGAAGACCTTAAATGTTGACGCAGCAGATTTTTTTTAATTAATGATAAATAATTGAGAAACTGGTGGTGACTGGCAGATTGCATTTAATCCGAATCACATCTTTGTACTTCAAGCGATTATTATCAGCCATCTGTCACATTAACCCATGATTATCATCAGTTATCAGATAATTATATCCACGCTCCACCCCTCCCTACCTGCCATCGGCCATGAGCTACTTGTCGAGTACATCTTCCTTTCTGCGGAAGAAAGAAAGAAAAGCAAAGCAGAAAGGAAGAAAGGAGGAGGAGGAGGAGGAGGAGGAGGAGGAGGAGGAGGAGGAGGAGGAGGAGGAGGAGGAGGAGGAGGAGGAGGAGGAGGAGGAGGAGGAGAGAGAGAAGAGGAAGAAGAAGAAGAAAAGAAGAAGAAGAAGAAGGAGA
>NC_061822.1:29243323-29248323 GCF_019202785.1 Penaeus chinensis
AGAGAGAGAGAGACAGAGAGAGAGAAAGAGAGAGAGATACATAAATAGATAGATAGATAGATAGATAGATAGAGAGAGAGAGAGAGATAGGGAGGGAGGAAGACGGAGAGAGAGGGGGGTGGGGAAAAAGAGAGAGAGAGAGAGAGAGAGAGAGAGAGAGAGAGAGAGAGAGAGAGAGAGAGAGAGAGAGAGAGAAATAGAAAGCGAGAGTGAAAAACGGAGAATATCCAAAAGTCCAACTAACCTTGCAAGACTCAATCTTCCTCCATTTATTTCCCATCTCTTTTCTTCTTCCACTCCCTTCCTGACACCCTCTCTCTCTCTCTCTCTCTCTCTCTCTCTCTCTCTCTCTCTCTCTCTCTCTCTCTCTCTCTCTCTCTCTCTCTCTCTCTCTCTCTCTCTCTCTCTCTCTCCACTCTCCATCTCCGCCCCCCCCTCCCTCTCTCTATCTTTCTATCTCTCTCTCTCTCTTTTTCTCCACCCCTTTTCCTGGCCCCGTTCCAAAGCCGGGCATTCAATCCTCGGAAGACAAACCTACAGACACTCCTCTCGCCCCTCCTACCCCGCCTTCAGGAGAGGAAACCCCAGCTCCTCATTCTCACGCAGCAGGAAGACCGGATAGGGATTTAGTGACACCATTAGCCACCGAGAATCAAGGGCGTGGAATCTTTCGCTCGTTGGCAATGGGCGTGAAGCGTTTGAGGGCGTGTGGGCGTGAGGGAGACGAGAATGAGATTAGGTAAGATGTGATAGAGAGGGGGGGCATTGCGTATGACTCTAGGGGATGGCGAGAAGGATAAAGAAACGGAATAGAAGAAATGTGAAAAGGATCAATAAGACAGACAGATAAGGCCAGCATTATACTGACATCATACAAAATTCACACACACACAGAAAAAAAAAATGACCCGAATTCAGATACGGAATCTGATATCCATCTACCCGCATGTCACGAAATATTGAAAAAGTGACGAGCGAGTTAAAAAGTGGCGAGACATTAGAGTGAAAAAAACGACACTCGGGCTGTTGCAATCGTGGCAATATACGGATGCAAGATTATAACCGAACAGTGTCTTTCGTAACCAGGATACAGCAAGGTGGTATCATCTTGCACGTTTCGGCACAGGCGTCTGCAATATGGCAGAGTGAGTCACCACATTTCGTATGCCGGACACGTTTACACTGTGAGCAGTCTTCAACCACTGTTAGAAAAAATGAGAGGGAGAGAGAGAGAGAGAGAGAGAGAGAGGGGAGAGAGAGAGAGAGAGAGAGAGAGAGAGAGAGAGAGAGAGAGAGAGAGAGAGAGAGAGAGAGAGAGAGAATGAGAGAGAGGAAGACAGACAGAGAAACAGAGACGCAGACAGAGAACGAGACAGATCCAAAAACAGACACAAATAAGGAAACAGACAGACATATTAAAAGAAAGAAAGAAAGAAAGAGCAAGAAAAACCTATATCAAGGAGAACTCAACCACCCCTTACATTGTTATCCACACACCTGTATAAAAGATCAAAGAAATCTATAAAAAATCATATAAAATTCGCCCAACCTACGCCAGAAGGTGTTTACGTCTTATCTCAACAAGATGAAACGCAATGAAAATTCTCTATGCTCTATGTTCCTTTAACTCCAGATGGGGCGCACGTGTAACTTCATCTATGATCTAGAAGAATACATGATCCCACTCTCGCCTCTCGTTCGCTCGTCTAAAGAACAGGATTACGTTGCTTTTCTCCTCGTTATGGTTTTACCGAAACCCTCACTGTTTATATAACGTTACCATGGCAACAGTAGGTCAGAGGGGCAAAACATGGTTGAAGAGATCGAATTTATTTTGTAAAAAATTCTGGAAATTATAGTCATTAGATTACTTTTACGTTGTATAACATCATAATGATGGTCATAATAATAATAATAATACTTGCTACTGATACTAATAATTATCATGAAAGATACGAAGAATATTCACAATGAGGAAAATTTTGCTAAAGATGAAAATAATGATACAAATGCTGATAATAATGATAATGGTGTCAATTGTAATGATAATAATAATGCTGCTACTACTATTACCACCACCACCACTACTACTACTGATAATGATAGCAATAATAGTGATAATAATAATGATAATGGTAATGATAATAATAATAATGATAATAATGATAATAATAGTAATAATAATAATGATGATAATAATAATGATAATAATAATAATAATAATAATAATAATAATAATAATAATAATAATAACAATAATGATAATAATAACAATAATGATAAAAATTATGAAAAGATACGATATTGATAATAAGAATAATGATAAAAGCAATAATAATGATAAAGACTACAATAATGACAAATATAATGATTGTGCCAATAATGATAATGATAACAACAATAACATCAGTAATATCAATAAATATAATGATAATTATAATGATAATAACAATAATATGAATTATGATAATAATAATAATGAAAATAATTGTAATAACTATGATAATTAACACCGTTATTTTTATTATTATTATTTATTACCATTATCATTATAACTAGTAGTAGTAAGTAGTAGTAGAGTTATTATCATAACTTTTATAATTATCATTATGATTATCAATATTATTATTATTATTTGTATTATTATTACTTTTATTATTATTATTTATTTATTTTGTTTATTATTATTATTATTATTATTGCCAGTATCATTATCATTATTATCATTATTATTTTTTTTTATCATCACCAATTATTATTATCATTGTATGAGAATGATAATGATTATGATAAAGATTATGCTAATGAAACCGAAAATGATGATAATAATTTTCACAAAAATAACAACATACAGAAAATGTGAAAGACGACCACAATAACCGTGGCAACAAACAAGTCACAAGGAACAACGAAAATGACAAAGGTTAAATTTAAGTTGATTTATCAAATACCCCATCTCCCCCACATACCCCCCCCCCCCCAAAAAAAAAAGGAAAAAAAAAAAGTATACTTTGAGAACTCTCATAACTTCCAACATAAAACAATGAAAGACAGAAAGTAAGTAAACAAAAAAAAAAAAAAAAAAAAAAAATGTGTCTATAAGCATCGTGTTGTAAAAGTTATTGAAGTATAGTTCAAAACATCGCTGGCTGTGGTATAGCATTAACCTCGAGTGAAAAAGGTCCGTTGTTGACGATTTTCGATCTGCTGCGTTTGTTTGTTTGTTGCTTGCTGTCTCTCTGTTATTTTCTCTTTCTTCTCATCTCTTCCTTTCTTTCTTTCGCTTTTCGTTTGATGACTTTTTCTTTTGTGTGCGTGTGTGTGTGTGTGCGTTTGTGTGTGTACGTGTGTGTGTGTGTGTGTGTGTGTGTACGAGTGTGTGTGTGTGTGTGTGTGTGTGTGTGTGTGTGTGTGTGTGTGTGTGTGTGTGTGTGTGTGTGTGTGTGTGTGTGTGTTGCATGTGTGTGTGTGTGTGTGCATGTGTGTGTGTGTATACATGTGTGTGTGTGTGTGTGTGTGTGTGTGTGTGTGTGTGTGTGTGTGTGTGTGTGTGTGTGTGTGTGTGTGTGTGTGTGTGTGTATGTGTGTGTGTGTTGGTGTGTGTGTCCATTCTATCTCTCACTCTCTACTTATCTATCTATATAAATCAATCACTCTACCTATCTGTATACCAATTAATCCACCTATCTACCTATCTATCTACCTTATCTATCTATATCTCCCTTCCTTCTCCTCCCTCCCCCCCTATCCCCCTATTCCCCCTTCGTCTATACAAAAATCACCGTTTCCTCAATTCAGCGAATGGACTCTCCCTGACTCTCCCCTTTGACATGGCCGGAGTTTCTGTCTGTGTTACGGAAACCTGTTGATCACCTTCCAATGGTATTTCCCTTTTCTCGTTGTGTTGTTGTCCCTCCTATCACAGGTAGTGGGAGGAGGTATGTACGTGATGTTCCTCCCATCACAGGGAGTGGGAGGTGTATACGTGATGTTCCTCCCATTACAGGTAGTGGGAGAAGGTATATACGTGATGTTCCTCCCATCACAGGTAGTTGGAGAAGGTTTATACGTGAAGTTCCTCCTATCACGGGGAGTAGGAGAAAGTGCATACGTCAAGTTCCTCGCATCACAGGTAGTGGGAGAAGTTTTAGGTGTAGTGTAGTCTCTGTGTTACTTCCCTGTTATTGTGTTTTGTTTGTTTTGTACTTGTTCGTTCGCTGAGTTTCTCTTTTTTTTCTTCGTTGATTTATTCTGGATGTTATTCTCGTTGATTGATTTAATTTTAAATTTAGTTTTTTTTTACTCATCCTTCGCTCCCTATTTATTTCAAAAGAAAGGGAGAGAGAGAGAGAGAGAGAGAGAGAGAGAGAGAGAGAGAGAGAGAGAGAGAGAGAGAGAGAGAGAGAGAGAGAGAGAGAGAGAGAGAGAGAGAGAGAAAGAAGGGGGGGGTGGGGGGGGGCAGATTCTCTACCTTATTTATCAGCGTTGAATAAATCAGTAGAAATCATTTTGAGATACAGATTTTGTTTCATTCAAATGTGGCCTTTGCAAAAACTTTTCAAGAGTCGAGTATTTTTTTTCTCTCTTTTTTTTTTTTATTTAAAGGAATTCATCCTCGAGAATCTGTGGAACTGGAATCAACATTTCGCTTTTTGGAGAATCACCTTTGGAATTGGGAATATTCCTGTTGCCAAAACCTTACTTGCACCTTGTCTTCTCCTTGGACACAGCTTTTATTGGAATCCTATTCAGTTTAGTCAAGAAAGGGGAAAAAAAAGAACGAGAAAGAGAGAGGGAGGGAGAGAAAGAGAGAGAAAGAGAGAGAGAGTGTGTGTGTGTGTGTGTGTGTGTGTGTGTGTGTGTGTGTGTGTGTGTGTGTGTGTGTGTGTGTGTGTGTGTGTGTGTGTGTGTGTGTGTGTGTGTGTGTGCATAACGGTTACGAGAGAGAGAGAGAGAGAGGAAGAAAGAAAAGAAAAACGAAAAACAAAGAAACAAACAAA
>NC_061822.1:29253323-29263323 GCF_019202785.1 Penaeus chinensis
CCTCCCTACAACCCTCCCTTCTTCCCCCTCTCTCCCCCCCTCCCCCCCTCTCTCTCTCTCTCTCTCCCTCTCTCTCTCTCTCTCTCTCTCTCTCTCTCTCTCTCTCTCTCTCTCTCTCTCTCTCTCTCTCCTCCCTCCCTCCCTCCCTCCCTCCCTCCCTCCCTCCCTCCCTCCCTCCCTCCCTCCCACCCCCCCCCCCTCTCTCTCTCTCTCTCTCTCTCTCTCTCTCTCTCTCTCTCTCTCTCTCTCTCTCTCTCTTCTTATCATTAAGGTAAGAGATGGCGAAAGGGTGTTTACCTGAGTGCACATGGAGCCTACGGCGACCTGATCACAACATGATGTGGATCGTAAGTGGAGCGACACGACTGCGCAGTGACGTCACGTTTTTCGGTCCATATTTGGAGTGAAGTTATATTGAACGGTTGAGTGATGGTAGGTTACGTGTGTGTGTGTGTGTGTGTGTGTGTGTGTGTGTGTGTGTGTGTGTGTGTGTGTGTGTGTGTGTGTGTGTGTGTGTGTGTGAGTGTGAGAGAGAAAGAGATATATATATATATATAGAGAGAGAGAGAGAGAGAGATAGAAAGAGAGAGAGAGAGACAGAGGAGAGAGAGAGAGAGAGAGAGAGAGAGCGAAACAGTAAGAGAGGCGGTACAAGAAAGAGAACGAGAGAGAAACAGACAGTCACACAAACAGTCAGGAAAAAATACAGAGACAGAGACAGTCACACAGACAAAAAAAGAAAGTCCCTATACGTGTCATTTTTTTTTTTTTTTTTTTTTTTTTTTATCTATCATTATTCACGGTAGACAAATGGCCAGCCACTTCGATGATCTATCTGTCATTCTCTTCTCTCCTTACGTTCTCCTGCTTACACTCTCCTCCCCTGCTTCTCCTGGTTGAACGCGTGGCCACAGCAGGTTATTGTCCCCTCTCTCTCCCTCCCCCCTTCGCCTACACAGCATAACCTGCCTCACATCCACTCTCATCACACTTACCAGCTGCACTACACCCCTCATACATTCTTATCTCTCTCTTGCTCTTCGCATTTTTGCCAGAATTCAGCACTACACGCTTCATGAATATGTATCTATTATGTTGTTGTTTTTATTATTATTTACCTTTTTTTTTTTAATTCATTTAAGTGTATGATGTAAGATTTAAACGTAAACGCTTCTCGGTGTCGATAAAGTTTAAGCTCGGGCTGTCACAAGTCCTCAGTCGTGTTGTGGAATAAGGGTTGGACAAGTACAGGGTTATGAGGGCACTGTGGTTGGCTGAGGGTATACTAAACAAGGTCGGGATTTATGAGAAAAGAAGTGGAGTGAGAGAAAAAAAGGAGACGGCTGTGAAATAACGAGGGAATAAAAAAAAAAAAAAAAAGGGTGAGGGGTCAGAGGAGTTAGTAGAAGAGATTGAGGAGAGGGAGAGAAAAAAGGAACTAAAAAAAAAGTTAAGTGGTAAAGAAGAGGCAGAGGAGAAAGTAGAGGAGGTTGAGAACGAGAGGGAGAGAAGAAAATAAGAATAAAGAAATATAGGGAAGAGTAGAGAAGAGGGAGAGGTAGAAGGATTACGTTGCCTGAAATATAGCCTTTCGGTATGACACATAAATATTGCCCTACATGACTTAATTTATAAGGGATTATCTAATCACAGTCATCACTACAAATCATTACAAAGACTTTAACATTAAGCATACCAACTGTCACAAATACAGCTCATACACCATATCACGAGCCTTCTAAAAGGATTATCACATATCACAGATTATCCAATCATCATCAAAATTGACTGAAGAATCCGACCCTCTCCCTTAACCATACAAAATACATTCCCTTACTACCCTATAATCAAAACACCACCAGTTTTCTCACGCATCTCCGGTTGTCTGTTACGAAGGGAGTCCACTTTATCAAACTCAACCATCATCATTGTTCAGGTATCATATGGCTGACTAGAACAGGTCTATGAAGTTTAAAAGTCCTTGTTTCTTTCGTCAATATTGAGATCACATTGTACCGTTTTATACAAGTGCCTGATATATCGAGGATCTAGAGATTACGTTTTATGTTTTGTTTATTTTTTAAATTGTATGCTGTTGATACTGATGCATATGGGGTAGAGTAACGTGTGTGTGAATATGCATGTATGTGTGTGGAGACATGCTATGTATGGATCATTCGCTCTCTCTCTCTCGCTCTCTCTCTCTCTCTCTCTCTCTCTCTCTCTCTCTCTCTCTCTCTCTCTCTCTCTCTCTCTCTCTCTCTCTCTCTCAATATTTATATATATATTGTAAATATGGAAAAAAGAAAAGCCAATTTTGTTTTGATGTGATAGGAACCATGTGGCTTTATCGATTTATATTTACGGTTTGCATTACGGCTTTATAGTTGTGCAAAACTATTGATTTATTTAACCATTCAATTTCACAGCCTTAGGTCGTGTGGAATAATCTATATATTTGTTTCTTTATATATATTTTTAGTCAGAATGTGTTTTCTTGTGTGTATATATTGTAATATAAATTATGTTGAGCTATGTTGAATTTGAGAGATGGTGAGTGTGTGGACGGTCATGGCGCAAGGGTTTGTTTATACACAGGGTCAGGCTCTGTTCTA
The DNA here is from genome assembly GCF_019202785.1 of Penaeus chinensis. Lineage (NCBI taxonomy): Eukaryota > Metazoa > Arthropoda > Malacostraca > Decapoda > Penaeidae > Penaeus > Penaeus chinensis. Next base: position 29,255,939 of record NC_061822.1, read on the forward strand.
CCCTGTGATAAATCGCTTTCTTATATGAGGTATGTAAAGATTTTGTTTATATCATGCATGTGATTTTGTAATTCAGTGACTCATGATTCACTTGAAATTGAACAAAGTTGATAGCTTCTGTGATATGATACATTTTTTTGATGTGGAATTCTATGGTTTTGTGGTTGTTTTTTTCATGTTCGTCGGCATCGTATACCTGATTTATGTATAACAGGAAATTTTATTTGATTTGCATATTGATATATATTTTGCATGGCTCTATATGTCTTTATAGTTCTAATTAAAGATTATTCAGTGAATCTCATTCCTGCGTATAATAAATTTGGTTACTTTATTTGAAATATTTTGATTAGCATGCTTTGACTTGTGAGGAAATAATTTTTTGTACGGAATTTACGGTAGTTTTATACTTTATGATTATATTTATTTATTGTGATTATTTATGTAAACAGCATTTTGTAATTGATTATAAAAGATCTGAAATAGTATATAAACTTAAACTGCCAGGCATGGAATGAGTCATTTGATTGTCGTAATATTGGTATCAGTAAGTGCTGAAGATTAATGTGTTAATCTTTTACAGCTTTTCTGTTGATTGATATGCATGTGTTGACCAAGCACAGGCCAGGGTCGTAAGATATTGTGTGGCCATTGTTTTTATTGAATTCTACATTTTCTTTTGTTTGATTTTCTTGTCTTTAATTAAATATGTGCATTTGTTACAGTTATGTATTATGAGGAGCTGTACCTCTGTCTGAGTTTGATGTTCATTTTGCAATATCTAGGAATTTCATGGAGATTATTTTGACAGGTCGATTCAGTAAAGGATTACGAATATAATTTTCCTGAGTAAGAACACACACACACACACACACACACACACACACACACACACACACACACACACACACACACACACACACACACACACACACACAAACACACATATGTAGTCAAGGGTTTGCGTGTTACAGTGATGGTTTCACTATATCTTGTATAAAGTGGGCATGAGATGTACGATTGTGTTCTTTTGATCCGCGTCCACCCGCTCGGATGGCAAGTACGACTCAACCAAAGCACTATGTCAACTATCGTCGGTGGTTGCCATTCTACGGCTTGCCACTCGACTAAGAGCTCCATACCTGAACACTTTGTTAGCACGTTTATATTTCATCATGTATTTCGTAGTTATATTCAGTGATTGTTGAATTCCGTGCAATCTGAAATAAATATGAAGTGAACTGTGAAGTGCCGTGGGAAACTCCGTGAGGAAAATAACTGCAGTTTTACACTATAACTTGTGGATTATTAATTACAACTTCCAATAATGTGTGTGTGTGTGTGTGTGTGTGTGTGTGTGTGTGTGTGTGTGTGTGTGTGTGTGTGTGTGTGTGTGTGCGTATGCGCGCGCGCTGTACATATCTGTACATTGCAAAAAAAATAAAAAATACGTGTCCTAAAGAAGACAATATACGTTTCAACCTGAAAAAAACAAACAATCATAACTTCCGAAACAGAACAGAAAAATATGTCTGTTTGCCATTTTTTGATTTCTAGTGCTGACATATTTTCAAAACGTCCCACATCTCTGAAAAAAAATATAACACTGACGCTCATTAAGTACCATTTGTTTAGAATAATCCTTCTTTGTTGTCGTTTTTTTTTTTTTTTTTTTTTTTTTTTTTTTTAAGGTAGAATTGCATATTGAGTGACGTGAAATGTTTCAGATTGTCAGAAACAGTAAATTTGTTTATTCAACAATTGTCCATCGTGTTTCTGAATCTGTGTGAATAGAGATGAAATATTCTCAAATGATAAGCATAAATACTAATAGCCTTTGATAATATATAGCTGGTATTAATAATGTACTCTATATATAATGGAAATATATATTGTGAGTGAATAATACTCTTGTATGTGTAGGATTTGAACATGTACTGTCATAGGTAGGTAATAGATTATTTGTATAGTGTATCACGTGTCAAGCTAAAAATTATGATGATGATGACTGAAACAGTAATAATAATGATAATGATATAAATGATAATAATAACAATAATAAAAACAGTAGTGATAATGATAATAGTAATAATAATAATGATAGTAATGATGGTAATGATGGTTATTATTATTATTATTATTATTATTATTATTATTATTATTATTATTATTATTATTATAGAAATAATATCAATAATGAAAACATTAATATTTATATTAATGATAATGAAGATGATGATAATAATGATAATAGCAATATTGCTAATAACAGTGACGATAATTATAATGATTGTGATTGTGATGATGATGATAATGATGATGATAATAATAACAATAGTAACAATAATAATGATCATTATTAGTAATAATAATGATAATAATAATGATACTAATGACAATGATAATATCAATAATAATGATAATGAGGATGATAACGAAATGATGATTAATGACTGTAAAGATAACCATAACAATTACAACAAACTCTCGAGTATGGTGACCATGATATTAATAAAGAAAATGATAATGACAATAACAAGACTAATATCGACGGAGCCAATAGTGGTGATATTGATATAAAGTAAGGATAATAGCAATGCTGATAGTGATAGTAGTTATGGTGATGATAATGATGGGTAATATGATGATGACAATACTGATTATCATTATTATCTTTGCTATCCTTATAATTATCATTTTATTATTATCATTATCATCATCATTATATTTAGCATTGTCATTATCAGCATCCAGGTATCAGCATTTGTATCATTGTCATCATCATCGTTACCATCATCATTATACGCAAATCTGTGCCTAATAGCCCAAGGGCATTATATCGGTTCAATTAAAAAATGTTTTATTTTCTGATATCAATTCTCAGTAAGTTCAATTAATTTCTCAGTTTCGCTGCAGGATTTTAGATTATATGTGCAGAGGATATTTCTTAAATATAACACAATTCCCATTTGTAGTGCTAATAAGAAATGCTATTTGTATCTTGAATAGGATTGGAATAAAATACATGCAGAATTATTTCAGAATGCATGTAGAAGTCCTCATATATAAATACACACACACACACACACACACACACACACACACACACACACACACATATATATATATATATATATATATATATATATATATATACTATATATATATATGTATATATATACTATACATTCATATATATACTATATATACATATATATATAAATATATATATATATATATATGCACCTCACAACTTCTTACCTCTCTCTCTCTCTCTCTCTCTCTCTCTCTCTCTCTCTCTCTCTCTCTCTCTCTCTCTCTCTCTCTCTCTCTCTCTCTCTCTCTCCGTCTCTCTTTTAATGATCACTTATATATCGAAAAACCCAAATATTAACAAAATATCTCCATAAGTCGAAAACTGAAGAAAAAAAATCTCAAAGTACAACCGAGAGAGAGCATACGTGTCATAGGGGGAGGGGGGAGGGGGAGGGGGGGAAGGGTGATCGCTGGAATGCCGAGTGGGAATGTGTTGCAGATATTACATGAAGGGGTGTGAAGGAGTAACTGGAATGGGAATCGTGATAGACAGATGTTCCGGACGACGAAGGGGAACTCGGTAGAGGAATTCAGGAATACTGTGGATTAGTGGAGTATGACCTCGGAGGGTGGGGTGAGGGTGGGGCGGGAGAGGGTGAGGGTAGAGAGGGAGAGGGTGAGGGTAGAGAGGGTGAGGGTAGAGAGGGAGGGGAGGGAGAGGGTGAGGGTAGAGAGGGTGAGGGTGGGGAGGGTGGGGGGGGAGAGGGTGAGGGTGGGGAGGGAGAGGGTGAGGGTAGAGAGGGTGAGGGTGGGGAGGGAGGGGAGGGAGAGGGTGAGGGAGGTGAGGTTGAGGGTGAGGGGGGGAGGGGGGGAGTAGGTGAGGGAGAGGGTTAGGGTGGGGTGAGGGTGGGGCGGGAGAGGGTGAGGGGGGGAGGGAGGTGAGGGAGAGGGTGAGGGGGGAGGGAGGTGAGGGAGAGGGTGAGGGCGGTAGGGAGGAGAGGGAGATGGGTTGGAAGGGAGGGAGGGAGAGGTGAGGTGGGGAGGGGGTAAGGGAAAGGTAAGAGTAAGGGAGGTAGTTAATTTGTGGGGTGTGGGGAGGGGAGGGAGGTGAGGGAGAGGGTAGGGGGAGGGAGGAGAGGGGAGAGGTGAGGTTGGGAGGGAGGTGAGGAGATGGTGTAAGGGAGGGGAGGTGAGAGGAGAGGGTGGGGAGGTGGGAAGGGAAAGTGTACGAAAGTAGGGAGGGAGTTATTGTGTGGGTTTGGGGAGGTGAGGGAGAGGGTGAAGGATGTGGAATGGAGGTGAGGGAGAGGGTGAGGGAGGGGAGGGAGGGAGGGGGTGGGGATGGAGGTGATGGGAGAGTGGGGAGGGAGGGAGGAGAGGTTGCTGTCGTTATCTTGTGTCCGCTGTAAGCGTGTGGGGCGGTATCGGTTTTAGGTTGAGCGAGGGCTGGCCGCTTTATCTGGTATGGTTTGGTTGTCGTGTTGTCTCTGTTGTGGGGTGGATGGCAGGTTTGGGGTTGTTTGTGTTGTGGGGGTTTGTTTGGTGGGGGGTGTATGGGGTGTGTGGGGTTTGGTGGGGTGGTTTTGTGGTTGGGTTGTGTGGTTGGGAGGTTTGGGTTGGTTGTTGTCTTTCTATGCGTTCGCTGATATCTTTGGGGTCTTCGTGTTATCTTCTCGTTAATAGCTTTATTGTCTTTCTTATCTTCCTCATATTTTGCCTTCTTTTGCTGTCTCTTGCAATCTTTTTTGTTTCGTTTTTTTTGATCTGTTCCCTGTACCTCGACTTTCTTTGATGTAAAAATAGGTTTTATTATTTTTCGTTAGGCTTTTCTCGGTATCTTTATTGTTTTCGTGTTCTTATCTTTCGCTGACCTTTATCCTGTTTTGTTCTATCTTCGTTCTTTCATCGTTTGCTGTGAGCGTTTTTCTTGTCTTATCTTTCGCTGTTTTTCTTGCGTTATGCTTTTGTTTTCTTCCTCAGCTTGTCGTTCTTTGATTTTTTAGGATTTTTTTTATTTTTTTTTGTTTTGTTTCTCTCTTACACCGTCCCACTTTTCTTTCGTCTTACCTTGTATTTCTATTTAGTGCCCCTCTTGTTGGCACTATATTGAGTGGTTTTACTTGAGTTTCCCTGCCACTACCCACTCCAACACCACACCCTCTGCTATGGATCATCTCTCTTGCTACCACTCACTCGAGCTATACTCATCCTCACTCACTCAACGCACTCCCTCCCTCCCTTCACTCCCCCCCACACTCTCCAACCCACTCACACCACCCACAAACTCTTTCACTGCACTCCATCACTCTCGCCCGCACGCCCCCGCAACCGCTCTCAATTCCACTCACTCACTCCCTCTACCACACACCCTCTCTCTCGGTCTCTCCCTCTTTCTCTATCACTAATCCTATCTCGTTTCTCTCTCCAGCGCTCTCTCTCTCTCTGCGCTCTCTCGCGCGCTCTCTCGTAGCGCTCTCGCTCTCCTGCGCTCGCGCGCGCCCACCCTCCCTCCTTCACACACACACACACACACACACACACAACACCCCCACATACACAACACACTCTCGTGCTGCTCTCCCTCGCCCTTACACACTCACAAACATTCCCTCATTCACTCCCTCCCCTCCCACTCCCACACTCACTCACTCACGCACGCAACCGTCGCGCTCTCGCGCTCTCTCTCTCTCTCTCTCTCCTCTTCTCTCTCTCTCTCTCTCTCTCCTCTCACCCCCCGCTCTCTCCTCTCTCGCTCTCTCTCCACTCTCTCTCTCTCTCTCTCTCTCTCTCTCTCTCTCTCCGCTCTCTCGCTCTCTCTCGCTCTCTCGCTCTTTTCTTTCTCTCCTTCTCCGAGCCTTGCGCTCTTTGCACTATTCCCTCCTCTCTCTCTCTCTCTCTCTCTCTCTCTCTCGCTCTCTCGCTCTCTCTCTCCTCGCTCCCCTCTCTCTCTCGCTCGGTCGCTCTGTCTCCCCGTTCTCTCGTATCTCTATTTCCCTCCCTCTCGCTCTCTCTCTCTCGCTCTCTCTCCTTCTCTCTCTCGCGTCCTCTCTCTCTCTGTCTCCTTGCTCTCTCTGCTTTTTTTTTTTCTCGCTCTCTCTCGCGCGCTCTCTCGCTCGCGCTCGTGCTGTCTCTGCTCTGCTGTACTATCCGCCCGTTGAGACCCTTATCACCCAGCCCGCCCACCAACCCCCCCCTGCAATAACAACCCCTCCACACCCACTCCCGCACAACCCCTCTACCAATACTCATAAAACAACCATCCAGCTATTTTAAAAAAAAAACGATACCACAAACCACGCATCACCTAACAAGAATGAATGCACAAGCGAAAGTGACATACCGCAAACCTAAAAACGACCAGATCGGAACACCAGCCCGGAGACAGTACGAACAACATGACACCCACTGCCCTCCTTCCCCCCACCCCATCAAAATTAAAGAAAGAAATAATAAATCGCCAGGTACGCGACTATGAATAACTATTACCGTCATCAGTGCTCTATGCGATTTTTTAATACATATAAATATCAATTTAATTTATATTGGAATCCACTAATCTTGCAATGAAACAGAGTATCCACCTATACATGAAATAAATATCCATTACCAATTGATTGACCGAAGTCTAACATCAAAATCAATGCAAACAGTTACCAAGACATTTGAGTGCGAATTTTCCAAAGAGAAATTTAATATGTATATTACTCACCTAAAATATTCAGAGATGGAGTTTCAGAAGTTTAAACAATAAGCAAATAAGCGCCTAAATAATTACACGATCTAAGCATATCATGTTTACAATATTCAAGCCCATTATGTTTTAAAAAAAAGTAAACACATTATGAAAGTCATATACTAATGGTTCCAATACGAAGGAAAAAAGAAACATATTATTCTAGTTATTAACACTATCCGAGTTATTAGTGTCTAAATATGAAAGTGTTAATTTAATTTTGGAATTATGCTTCATACCTGATTATTTTTGTAATTTCGAATATTTTAATGATGTTGATGTTGATATTTTAATGATGGGGATTGTTCAAATGATAGACTAAAGAGGAGAGAGAAGAGAAATATAGAGGAGAGAGAAGAGAGAGTAGAGAAGAGAGAGAGAGAGAGGTGAGGGAGATAGAGAGAGAGGGAGAGAGGGAGGGGGAGAGCAAGAGAGAGAGAGAGAGAGAGATGAGAGAGAGGGAGGGAGTGAGAGAGAGAGAGCGAGAGAGAGAAGAGAAAAGAGAGAGAGAGAGAGAGAGAAGGAGGGAGAGAGAATAAAGATGAGAGAGAAGAAGAGAGAGAGAGAGAGTGAAGAGAGAGAGAGAGAGAAGGATAGGAGAGAGAGAGAGAGAGAG
>NC_061822.1:29268323-29270823 GCF_019202785.1 Penaeus chinensis
CCTCCCTCTTCACTCTCTTCTTTCCCTTTACCCCATTCACTTTCTCCCCATAACGCCCTCCCCCCACTACCTGTTTCTCCCCCTCCCCCCCATCACGCCCTCCATTTCCCCTCCTGTCCTCCCCCCATCACTCTCTTCCCCAACTTCACTCCATCTCCTCCCTCATCTTCCCTTCCACCTCCCTTTCCCCATCACTCCCCCCCTCCCCCTTTCCCTCCATCACCCCCTCCTATCCCCCATCACTCTCTTCCCCAATTCCATCTCCCCCCCCCCCCCCCCGTTCATGCCTTTTAATCCCTTTATTCTCCAACTTTCCCCTTTCCCCATCTCTCTTTAAACCCCAATGACCCCCCCCCCCCCACACAAGATCCCATCTATTGCACCCAAAAAAAAACAGAAAAACACGAAACTGTAATTTATGAAAGTAACATATTTCAAAACGCACCACAAAACGTAATTTTTTTTGTTTCTTTTTACTTAATTAAACTAACTATCCCATTAGTGTTCAGATAAACTTCCCTTGTACTTATTTCATTATCACTGGTACCTCTTATTAAATTTGCAGAGAGGGGACTTTGTACAGCTCGCATACCACAACAAAAAAGAAAAGAAAAAAAGAAAGAAAAAAAGATAGAAAGAAAGAAGAAGAAGAAGAAGAAGAAGAAGAAGAAGAAGAAGAAGAAGAAGAAGAAGAAGAAGAAGAAGAAGAAGAAGAAGGAGAAGAAGAAGAAGAAGAAGGAGAAGAAAGAAGAAGAAGGAGAAAAAGAAGAAGAAGAAGAAGGAGAAAAAGAAGAAGAATATATATATATATATATATATATATATATATATATACATATAGACACTATACAAAGGACATAGTACGAACATAGGGGAAGCAATTGTGAGAGTGCTGTTCAGGCATTATTTCTGCAGAAGATGACGTCACATTTGAACAAAATTGATGTCTGTTTGTTAATCACAATAAAGCTGTGAGAGAAGAGAGGAATGGTTGATTATTCTTGAATCACTAACAGGTTTTAATGATACTATTTATATATCTTTTTCCTGGGATACAGTCAATGATTTTTAGTAAAAAGTGCCTTGTGACAAAGTAAGGCAATTGATTGTTTGTAACTGTATTAGTTGTACACTAATTAGAAGGGTGTAATCAGTATACTAATTATGCACAAGGTGAATTTATGGTTGTTTTTTCTTTCTTTCTTCTCTCTCTCTCTCTCTCTCTCTCTCTCTCTCTCTCTCTCTCTCTCTCTCTCTCTCTCTCTCTCTCTCTCTCTGCCTCTCTCTCTCTCTCTGCCTCTCTCTCTCTCTCTCTTTCTCTATCTCTCTTTCTTGCTCTCTTTCTCTCGCTCGCTCGCTCTCTTCGTTCTCTCTCTCTCTCTCTCTCTCTCTCTCTCTCTCTCTCTCTCTCTCTCTCTCTCTCTCTCTCTCTCTCTCTCTCTCTCTCTCTGCTAGTTTGCGTAATTGCAAGGGAGAGAAAGCGTCAACTTTCATCCAATAGGAGAAAAAATAGCATACCCATTTTGCACAGAATATATCGGAATACATTTTTGTGTAATGTACAACCACAGTACCATAAGCATCACATTACATCCATTTAGTACAGCTATGCTGCAGGTTGTGACACTGCCATTTACCTCCTCCCCCCCCCTTCCCCTACCTTAGTTACTCCCCATGTTTATTCCCCCTCTAAATCCCCACCCCATTTCTCCCCTACTGCTTTCCCCATCCTTGCCCCAATTCTTCTTACGGCTACCTTATTATCTATTCACTTTTCCTGTCTTCTAATCCTTCTTCCTCCATCTTTATCCTCGTCCCCTCTTATCCCTAACGACAACCCTATCAGTAACCTTCTCCTCATGTCCTTTTCCTTAGCCCTTCCCCATTTTCCTCCTCTTCCCCCATTTATTTCCTCCTCTTTCTCTTCCCCTCCCAGCTATTTCTTCCTTCCCTTTCCCCTCCTTTCACCCCTCCCCCACCCCCCACCTACATCACTGCACCTACACACCACATCGTAGATTACATGTCTGCGGGATCTTACGAAGGGGGGAGGAGGAGGGAGGAGGAGGAGGAGGAGGAGGGAGGAGGAGGAGGAGAGGGGGAGAAGGAGTAAGAGGAGGAGGGAGGAGGAGGAGGAGAGAGGGAGGAGGAGTAAGAGGAGGAGGAGGGAGGAGGAGGAGAGGGGGAGGAGGAGTTAGAGGAGGAGGAGGAGGAAAGTGGGTAAGAGGAGGGAAGAAGGGGGGAGGGTGCGCGCGGGGAGGGGGGGGGGGTATCATCAACGTGTCAAATTAAATCTTGACTAAACAAAAAGAACATAAACCGGAAATACCTGTCCTCAGCGGTGGCCTTGTCTCCCCGTCACACGACACTATATCGGGTCACCTCCCCCCTCCCCTCCCCTCCCTTCTTCCCCTTCTTCCCTATTCCCCCTCTCCCTCCAATTCTCCTCTTGCTCTCCCTATTTCCATTCCTTTTCCCTCTCCCTTCCTGTGCTTTCTCC
>NC_061822.1:29278323-29283323 GCF_019202785.1 Penaeus chinensis
TGTTTATTTGCCCTCGTCTGCTGCTTTTACCTTGTTTATTTGCCCTCGCCTGCTGCTTTTACCTTGTTTATTTGCCCTTGTCTGCTGCTTTTATTTTGTTTATTTGCCCTCGTCTGCTGCTTTTACCTTGTTTATTTGCCCTCGTCTGCTGCTTTTATTTTGTTTATTTGCCCTCGTCTGCTGCTTTTACCTTGTTTATTTGCCCTTGTCTGCTGCTTTTATTTTGTTTATTTGCCCTCGTCTGCTGCTTTTACCTTATTTGCCCTCGTCTGCTGCTTTTACCTTGTTTATTTGCCCTCGTCTGCTGCTTTTATTTTGTTTATTTGCCCTCGTCTATGCATCAGTCTTTCTTAACCTGCTTTCAACATACCCCTGGTTTCTACACACAACATGATAACACGATGTCTTCTACGTATAACATACACTAATGAGCCTCTCGAAAATCAATTAATTTACTCCTGTCTCTAACAATATTCGATCCAATGTGGCTCAGAACTCGACCATGATAAAGACTAACTTTTACCCCCAAAACTTCGCACACTCGTCACTCAAATTCTGAACATTTACTTAATAATTCTAACATACTTTTCTGGTTCTCTCCTCTATCTTACGTTCCTCTAACTTTCTTAGCATGGGACCCTGTCATAGATATTCTACAAGTCTATAAATAACACAGTAGGACCCTCTGTCTCCCAGCTATATTTGTTATTACTTAAGGAAAACGGAAGATGGTCTTCTAGCTTCTAGTTTTGGGGTTAAAAGTTAGTATCTGTCATGGTCGATTTCTGAGCTACATTGGATCGAATATTGTTATAGATATAAGTAAATTAAATGATGTTCGAGACGCCCCTTACCTAATTCCTTCCAAGATCTTCATAGTGGCGACATTAATAATGATAATATCCAATCCAACCTGTATCCCCCCCCCCCTCTTTTTTTGAATTAGTACCAATACTTTTTCTCCATTTAGATTGTACTTTTACTCTTCGGAAACCTTCACCAACTTCCCCTTCCTTCAAAAAAAAAAAAAAAATAATAATAATAATAAAATATCCAAGTGTCAACCGGTGTCATGTCAGGTTCACTGGACCTTCCTATACTTAATTTATTTTACAGTTTCTACGTCTTCATATTTCATGATCTCTGAAACCATTCCAGTGTTCGGAGTCCCATCGTGTCACCTGCTCATTTTCTTTATTTTATTTCATTTTTTTAAATAAATTTTCTTAACTCCTTTCATCCCTTTTCTTAATTTTATCAATTTTCTTAATTCCTTTAATCCCTATTGTATATTTTGTATATCAGACCTTAAATGTGTATATATGTCGTCATATGTTTTTAAATTGTTATTTTCCCATCTCGAAGAATTAATTCTTTGATTCTTTCTTCGTCTTGCTATATCTTTATCGATCTCCCTCTGTGTGTCTCGTTCTATATTCAAGTTGCCTCCTCCTTCCCTTTATCTGCTTCTTACAATCTTTGATCTCACAGCCAGCATATTAGAGATATTCTAGACTTGCTCTGTACTCACCAAGGGCATTATTTAAGCATTTGCATTACACCCTGTTGCACCCTTCCTTCATATCGCTGATCTCTAGCAATATTTCGTCAAATGATAATTCCTTATCTTGTACTCTAAAATTCTCTCTCTCTCTCTCTCTCTCTCTCTCTCTCTCTCTCTCTCTCTCTCTCTCTCTCTCTCTCTCTCTCTCTCTCTCTCTCTCTCTCGGTAGCGATCTCGTCTAGCAATCTTGCTGACCTGCGTTCAAATCCCTCGCCGCCAGTGGATGGTAACCCCGGCCATTCCTTACACACAGGGGATAACTTAGAAGCAAAATGAAACAGACAGTATGTCACACCAAGAATATCCTTTGTGACAAATGGAATCAAACTACCCCCCCCCCCTCTCTCTCTCTCTCTCCCCTCTCTACCCCCCCCCCCTCTCTCTCTCTCTCTCCATCTCCGAGACCAACAATCTCAAAAAAACAATAAAAGAAAGAAAGATAAAATCCATTCAAATCCTATGCACAAACGTACCATACCCCCTCTCTACCCCCTCCTCTCTCTCTCTCTCTCTCTCTCTCTCTCTCTCTCTCTCTCTCTCTCTCTCTCTCTCTCTCTCCTCTCTACCCCCCCCCCCCTCTCTCTCTCTCTCCTCTCTACCCCCCCCCCTCTCTCTCTCTCTTTCTCTCTCTCTCTCCATCTCCGAGACCAACAATCTCAAAAAAAAACAATAAAAGAAAGAAAAAAGATAAAATCAACTCAAATCCTATGCACAAACGTACCATATACCCTCTCTACCCCCTCCTCTCTCTCTCTCTCTCTCTCTCTCTCTCTCTCTCTCTCTCTCTCTCTCTCTCTCTCTCTCTCTCTCTCTCCTCTCTCCCCCCCCCCCTCTCTCTCTCCTCTCTCCCCCCCCCTCTCTCTCTCTCTCTCTCTCTCTCTCTCTCTCTTTCTCTCTCTCTCTCTCTCTCTCTCTCTCCATCTCCGAGACCAACAATCTCAAAAAAACAATAAAAGAAAGAAAAAAGATAAAATCTAATCAAATCCTATGCACAAACGTACCATATCCCCAACATGCTTTCCCACGACCTGAGTCTTCTTTGCAATATCATCACCCCTTCCTGTGCCCTTCTGCAACTTTCTACAACAACTCCCCTCGCTTTCTGCAGACTACATAACATCCAGCTCCCCCTGTCACTTCTCTGTATGCTCCGTTACGTGGAGTTATAAACTTCTCCAAACTCCTATGCTTTATCTTCCTTCCATTTTGTCTCCTTTGCACAGGGGAACGTCTATCTTTTATCTGACCGTGAATTCTCTTCTCGTGTTGCTCATCCTTCCATTGTTTCGCGAGCCACTTTTATTCCTTTCCTTTACTTTTACTACTTTATCTGTTTGTTTGTCCTATTCGTGTTTTAATTTATTTAGCATTATACTCATGTATATGATATTCATTGGTGTATTTGTATATATGTTTACGTTTAATCATTTCATTTCATTTTATTTCATAACAACAACAGGCTACCTTTTAACTCCATGTTCTTAGAAGGTTTGAGTCAAAGGGTGATAGATAAACTTTTGTGGTCGTATTATTGTGTATTTTCGAGAAAAAAAAAAAGATCATTATGCTTTTAAAATATATATAAAGGACTAAGACAAAATTAAAATGATATGATTTCTTATTCTCTCAGGTGGCAATAAAGTGTGCGATATGTTTAAAAAGTGGGATTTTTTCGGAGTCGGAGTCGAAGTCGGAGTCAGGACATTTTTACCGACTTCGACTCCGACTCCGACTCCGACTCCGACTTCGACTTCGACTTCGACTTCGACTTCGACTTCGACTTCGACTTCGACTTCGACTTCGACTTCGACTTCGACTCCGACTTCGACTTCGACTCCGACTCCGACTTCGACTTCGACTTCGACTCCAACCCTCGGCATTTATCCAAAGAACTAGTTTATGCAAATATGCGCTGAGAAAGACCATAAAGTAAATAAATAACTGAATGAATAAATTAATGAATGAAAATATATAAATAAATGTTTTAAAAAATGAGCATTTTGAATAGGCAGTTGGTATACAAGAGAAAGAAACATAGAATGATACACATGATCAAACACTCTACAGAAAATTCAGCAAATACGATTGATATACTTTCTAAGGAAGGGTTCAAATCAGGGGCGGCAATTGAAAGGAGGGGGGGGGGGGGATGGGGACAGTTACCCCCCCTCAGACTCTGTCTCCCCCCCCCCCCCAAGGACCACACCCCAACTACTTTTAGAGTTCACTGAATATGATTGCAGACACATTCAAAGCAGAATAGACTGGTACAGCAACTGCCCCCCCCCCCCCTCAGCTCCCCCTCAATTGACGCCCCTGGTTATCATCAATCTTTATCAATATTAATACAGTAATACTTGATTTACCTCTTAAGCAAAGGGTTCAAGAGCAGATGCTTTCAACATATGCATAAATTTATATATATTATCCGTGAAAAACAGAAAAAAAATGTTATTTATAGAAATTTGAAGTACACGATAACATTAAGTCAATATAGACTTATCATTAATCCAATGGGATTTTGTTTATCTATGATCTATTGAGTTGTTATCCACCCCCCCCCCCCCCAAAAAAAAAAAAAAGCTAAATGTGTTCACTTCGCTCACCCCCCCCCCCCCCAAGCAAAAGCTGAAATGACGCTCCTGTTTCAAATCGAGATAGAAACAGGCTTAACTCGATCAATTGTTAATGAAGATGTACTGTAAATAGTCTGAAATACCAATTCATCTTAAGCCTTTCATTCTCTTTGGCGTTCTAATGGAAGAAAGCAAGAAGTTATATAAAACATATTTAAGCTTGTTTCCCTTCTCTCCTTTTTTTTACGTTATTTAATTGTGCTTTCTCTCTCTCTCTCTCTCTCTCTCTCTCTCTCTCTCTCTTTCTCTCTCTCTCTCTCTCTCTCTCTCTCTCTGACTATCTGTCTGTCTATCTATCTATCTGTCCATCTTGCTCTCTCTCTCTCTCTCTTTTATCTTTTTTTTTTACCTACTCCTTTGTTCCCCCTGAATTGTTCGCCACAAAAGTCTTTCCCTTTGAGCATAAGTAGAGCAGACTCGCCTTTGCTACTTTCCACCTGCTCCCTTCCGTTGTTCCCAAGCAGAGCAAGTGAGAAAGAAAACGGGAATGTAGAAAACGGGGGGATTTTAGATTTTTTTCGGGATTAGGTTCAGCGTCTTCCGTCTCCCTTGGTGTTTTCTATTTTATGTAGATTTTGAGTATGTTTTGAGGTTATATGCAAATATATATATATATATGTATATGTATGTTTGTATATATATATTCACACACACACATATACCACATATGTGCACACACACACACACACACACACACACACACACACACATATAAATATATATATATATATATATATATGTATATATATTTGTGTGTGTGTGTGTGTGTGTGTGTGATATGTACATATACATAAGATTAG
>NC_061822.1:29288323-29289948 GCF_019202785.1 Penaeus chinensis
AAAAAAAAAAAAAAATAAAAAAATAAAGTCCTTCCAACATATTATTTCGAAATCGCTGGTAAAGATTTTTTATTCGTATGTGTCTTTGGAATAAGTATATGGACGCACATACATTTATAGATAAATATGCATATACACAAACATAAATATACAAACACACAGGCATATACATGCACATATGCATACACATACACATGCACGTACCCATACAGACACGTACACATACACAAACGTATACACGAACATACTGACACGCATACACACATGCACATACACGCACCGTTGCATGCATATGATAGAACGACATATAGAAAGTTAGAAAGTTAAGTATAGATACAAAGACAGAAAGATAGGTAGATAAAGAGAGAAATGGGAGAGAGAGGGAGGGAGAGAGAGAGAGAGAGAGAGAGAGAGAGAGAGAGAGAGAGAGAGAGAGAGAGAGAGAGAGAGAGAGAGAGAGAGAGAGAGAGAGAGAGAGAGAGAGAGAGAGAGAGAGAGAGAGAGAGAGAGAGAGAAAAAGAAAGAAAGAAAGAGAGAGAGAGAGAGAGAGAGAGAGAGAGAGAGGAGAGAGAGAGAGAGAGAGAGAGAGAGAGAGAGAGAGAATCATACAGACAGAGAGAGAGAGAGAGAGAGAGAGAGAGAGAGAGAGAGAGAGAGAGAGGGAGGGAGAGAGAGAGAGAGAGAGAGAGAGAGAGAGAGAGAGAGAAACATACAGACAGAGAGAGAGAAACATACAGACAGAGAGAGAGGGAGGAAGAGAGAGAGAGAGAGAGAGAGAGAGAGAGAGAGAGAGAGAGAGACAGAGAGAGAGAGAGACAGAGAGAGAGAGAGACAGAGAGAGAGAGAGAGAGAAACATACAGACAGAGAGAGAGAAACATACAGACAGAGAGAGAGGGAGGAAGAGAGAGAGAGAGAGAGAGAGAGAGAGAGAGAGAGAGACAGAGAGAGAGAGAGAGAGAGACAGAGAGAGAGAGAGAGAGACAGAGAGAGAGAGAGAGAGAGAGAGAGAGCGAGAGAGAGATGGACAGACAGACAATTAGAAAAACATAAATACAGAGAAAGAAAAGAAAAGAAAGAGGAAAACTGTATGTTTATGCATGTATAAGTGTAAACCTGTGTACCTGTGTATGTATATACATTCACGTACACACAAACAAACAGCATCCTAGATTCGTAAAATGATAAAGAGCCCCCAGTGTATACCTTCCCCCCTCCGACTTCCCCCTCCTACCCCCCCCCCCCCCCCGATTTGTCTTCAACCCCCCCCTTCCCTATTTTTTCCATTATTCTCTTCTCCGCGGATACCTTCACCCCCCCCCTCACTATATCCTCCTTCTACCCCTCCCTGCGGATGTGTCTTCAACCCCACCCCCCTTCCCCCCTTCCTCCCTCCCCTTCCACGAGTTTACCTTTACCCCCACCCCCCTGCCCCCCCTCTCTCTCCACCCGGGTTTGCCATCACCCCCCCTTTCTTCCTCCTCCTCCCCCTTCCCCCACCCCTTTCCCCTCCCCCCCTCCCCCCACCCTCCCTCAACGAATTTACCTTCACTCCCCCACTCCACCCCCCGTCGTTCACCCTTCCCCCTCCCCCCTATTATGCCCTCAACCAACCTCTCCCCCCCCC
>NC_061822.1:29290048-29302548 GCF_019202785.1 Penaeus chinensis
CCCCCCCCCCCCCCCCCATGCAAGATAAATGTTTTGAATAGCCAGTTGTAAAAATAGGCTTTCTGACTTAATTACTATCTCAAGTACAGATATTTGAAGGCGTTTACTTGCGTAATATCCTTGTTGCTATCGGGAAATACCACGGGACAAAGAAGAAAGAGGAAGAAGAAGAAGAAGAATAGAAAGAAACCGAAAATAAAATAAAAAATAAAAAGGAAAAATAGAAAAGAAAAGAAAAGAATGGAATAGAAAGAAAAACAAAAAAAAAAAAAAAAGAAGAAGAAAAGAGAGCTAAAGAAGAAATATATATATATATATTTATATATATATTCTTCTCTCTCTCTTCCCCCCTCCTCTTTCTACCTTTCGCCTCCCTTCTCCCATTTCCTTTCCATCTCCCTCTACCTTTCCCTTCCCCGCCCCTTCTCACTCCCTCTCACTCCCAAATCTTCCTAAAATTCACTCCTTCACTCCCGCTTTAAGCCTTATATCTGCCTTCTTCCCACTTCCCTCCTCTTCCTCTTCCTCTTCCCCACTTCTTCCACTCCTTCATTCCCTTCCCTCCCTCCTCCATCCTTCTTTTTTGTCTGAGCCTCCTCTCCCTTCCTCCTCCCTCTCCCCTTTACCACCCTTTTTTCTTCCCTTTCCCATCTGTTTCCTCTTCCCCATCTCCCTTTTTCTCTTTAAACTTCTTTTTCTCCGTTATCTCCCCCCCCCCCCCCCCCCTTTTTTTTTTCTTCTCACCCTTTCCTTTCTCCCCATTCTTATTTCCTTCTTGACTCCCCCCTCCTCCACCCCCCCCCCCCTTGGACAGTTGTGTGTATAATGAAGTTGCAGAGACTGACGATCTAACTACTTCAGTGATAGTGTACTTGCCTCGAATAATGATACTAATAATGACAAGTACGATAATGATAATAGTGACAATATCAATAACAGTAATGATGATAATAATAACAATATCAATAACAGTAATGATAATAATAACAATGTTAATAATAATGTTAATAATAACAATGTTAATAACAATGTTGATAATAATGACAATGTTAATAATAATGTTAATAACAATAATGATAATAATAAAAACGTTAAAACAATAATGGTAATAATAACAACGTTAAAACAATAATGATAATAATAACAATGTTAATAACAATAATATTAATAATGATATTAATAACAACAATGATAATAAAAACAATGATTATGATAACAAAAATAACAATAGAGTTACATTAGGGTTCCCATAGATTAATCAAATCGAAGAGATGGGCGGCAGAATACAAGCAGAATAATGAGGCTACCTCTTTTTTTTTGCATAATGATCAGGATGTTGGATATAATAAAAACTCGTTAATTCATGGCATATGAGACTGGAATTGGTTTACAACAGGACACTATATCTCTGCAAACTGAAAGTGTCACTGGTAGGAGTAAGAGGGAAAGGGAAGGGGAGGAATAGTGAGGGAGAGAGAGAGATAGATAGAGAGAGAGAGAGAGAGAGAGAGAGAGAGAGAGAGAGAGAGAGAGAGAGAGAGAGAGAGAGAGAGAGAGAGAGAGAGAGAGCGAATGAGGAGAGGAAGAGGGGAGGGCATATATAAATGAGAGAAGATTATTTCCCAAGGTATGATGAATCATTCAACATCTTGATTACACTCATTTCTGGCGGAAAATGTGTAATGAAAACCTTGAATTAACTATTTTCTCTGATATTTTCTTTCCTAAAGAATGAGGGAAGAAGAAGAGAGTGAGAAAGACAGAGAAGAGAGAGAGAGAGAGAGAGAGAGAGAGAGAGAGAGAGAGAGAGAGAGAGAGAGAGAGAGAGAGAGAGAGAGAGAAAGAGAAAACTGAGGTACTATGTAGTGTTTTGATATTCTCGATTTTTTTTTTTTTTTTTTTCGTAATTTGATAAATGGAGCTATTTTCTTCCCGCGCCATCTGTTGGTTGTCCGTGAAGCTGCATAATTCGTCACAGTTGGGCCAATGATCCCATGACAAAATATCTACGTTTTACAGTATATAGAGTTTCAGTGCATCTGTGTCTCTGCGATGCACACGTCCAAAGGCTCACCATCTGTTGTGCTTCGAAAATAAACTTTTAGAAAGAGCGCTTCCTAAAGTAATAAGTCGTTTCAGAGACAGAGAGAGACAAGACTGGGAAATTTATGAAGATTAAAAAAAAAAATCGTCATTCACTGTTTAGTTGTTGTTGCTGTTGTTTCGAAATAAATGAATAGGAAAGAGGTTAGAGGAAGAAAAAGAAAGAAGAAGAAGAAGTAGAAGAAGAAAAAGAAGATAAGATGGACGAAGAAAGATGATAGAACAAAAGAAAAAACAAAAAACAAAAATAGGATAGAAGCACATAGATTTGAACAAAAAGATGGAAGACGAAGAAACAAAGAAAAAAACAAAAACAAGATGAGAGATAGAATAGAACAAAAAGAAAAAAAAAATAGGGTTGAAGATGGAAGGAATGTGAAGAAGTAAACCAAATGACAGGACAAGAAGATAAAATAGGATAGGAAAAAAAAGGACAAAAAGATAATAAGATAAAGAAAAAGTAGGACAGAAGAAAAAAATAAAAGAAAATTGGATAGAAAGACAAAATGAGACAGCACAGAAGAAGCTGAAAGAAAATAGGACAAGCTAATAAACGAAGATGGAACAGAAGATGAAAGAAGTAGGAGATAAATAAAGAAAGGGCATAAGAGAAAGACACAAGAAGAGAGGGCTGAAGGAGATGAAGAAGAAGATTTATGATGATGATGATGAATAAGAAGAAAAAGAAGAAGAAGAAGAAGAAGAAGGAGAAGAAGAAGAAGAAGAGGAGGAGGAGGAGAAGGAGAAGAAGAAGAAGAAGAAGAAAAGAAGAAGATAAACAAGAAGATGAAGAAGAAGAAGAAGAAGAAGAAGAAGAAAAAGAAAAAGAAAAAGAAAAAGAAACAGAAAAAGAAAAAGAAAAAGAAAAAGAAAAAAAGAAAAAAAAAGAAAGAGAAAAATAAAAAGAAAAATAAAAAGAAAAATAAAAATAAAAATAAAAATAAAAAGAAGAAGGAGAAGGAGGAGAAGAAAAAGAAAAAGACGAAAAAAAAAAAGAAGAAAAAGGAGAAAGAAAAAAGAAGAAGAGAAGAAAAAGCGCAAAAAAAGGGGGGGAGGAGGGGGGCCACTAAGGGGGTTCCATGACCGGGAACAAAAAACCGGAAAAACGCAAACCCCCTCCCCCCGGTCCACCTCTCCTTCCCTCTCCCCCCTTCTTTTCCCCCTCTTTTTCTTTCCCCTTTCCTTTTTTCCCCCTTCTTTTTTTTTCTCTTTCCCCCTTTCTTCCCCCTCTTTTCCCCTTTTCTTTTCCCCTTTTTTTTCATTCCCCCCCCCTTTTTTCCCCTTTTCCCCCTCTTTCTCTTCTCCTCTTTCTTTTTCTTCCCTTTCTTTTTTTTCCTTTCCCCCCCCTTTTTCTCTTTCCTCTCCTCCATTTTCCCTTTCCTCTTTCTTTCCTCTTCCTCTTCCCCCTTTTCCCCCCCATTTTTCCTCCCCCTTTTTCCCCTTCTTTTCTTTTTTTCCCCTTTTTTCCCCCCTTTCCCCTTTTTTTCCTTTCCCCTCTTCCCCTTTTTCCCCTTTCATTTCCCCCTTTCCCCCCTTTCCCTTCATTCCCCTCCCTTTTTCCCCCCCTTTTTCCCCTTTTTCCCCCCCCTTTCCCCCTTCCCCTTTTTTCCCCCCCTTCCCTCTTTTTTTTCCCCTTTCCCTCTTTCCCCTTCCCCTTCCCCTCTTCCCTCTTCCCTTTTTTCCCCTTTTCCCCCCCCTTTCCCTTTTCCCCCCTCCTTTCTTGCCCCTTTTCATTTTTTCCCTTCCCTTTTTCCCACTTCCCTTTTACCCTTTTCCCCTTTTTTTTCCCCCCCCTTCCCCCCCCTTTCCTTCTTTTTCTTTCCCCCCCCCTTTCCCTCCTTTTCCCTTCTCCCCCCTTTCCCTTTTTTTTACTCTTTCCCCCTCTCTCTCCCCCTCTCCTCCTCCCCTCTTTCCCCTCCCCCCCTCCTCCCCCTCCTTCCTCCCCCTTCCCCCTCCCCCTCTCCCCTTTTTCCCCCCTCCCTCCCCCCCTCCCCCCCCCCCTCCTTTCTTTCCCTCTTCCCTTTCTCTTCCCCCTTACCCTGTACCTCCCATTCATCATCCTGTATTTCATTACTTCCTCCTTTCTGAACCCTCAACATCTCATGCAGTTGTTGCAAACGTGCATCGTTGCTATTATGTTATCATCCTAATTATGTTCTTTTTTATCATTAACTTTTTATCATTAAGCTTTTTGTTCATACGTTTGTTGGCTTTTGTTCTTGTGGATTATGTGTTGCTTGAATCATGTTTCTTTTTTTAACTTTGTTTTATTTGATAATCTACATACTATATACATTTTTTCCCTCTCTTCAGTTTTTTTATGAACATTTTTTTTTATATTCGTTTACCTCCCAGGAAGTAACTATATCAATGTTCTTTTAAATAATGTATATATATGTATATATATATATATATATATATATATATGTATATTCCAATTTCAGCTTTGACATAAATGCAATAAATATATTTTCCTTTTCAGTGTGTGCGTGCGTGTTTCTGATATCTGATGTATTTCATTCAATTGATTCCTATTATCATTTTATATCACATGCAAATCGCCCACACACACACACACACACACACACACACACACACACACACACACACACACACACACACACACACACTCACACGCACGCACGCACACACGAGTTTAACAGAGCATAAAAGTCGGCTTTAGACGCCGTGCCACGACAAACAAAGGGCCAAAGGCAGCAAGCTGAGCGTGGCATCGGTTGGGATTGACAAGCACAGAGCCAAGTTAATAACGGGATGAACCCAAGGCCAGTATTAGAGCGCACAGAAGCCAAAATCGCTCTAAATCGCCGTAAATCGCCATAAATCGCTTTGGAACCATAGCCTCTCGCATGGAGATGCCTTTCTTTGTGTTTCGTTTATCTTTTTTTTTTTTTACTTATTACTGTATTATTTCTATTTTTCCTCGTGTTGTTATATACAGGTTGGGTTATTTTTAGATATTCTCAGAGGTGGGACACAGTATTCCCTCTTGAAATGACACGTGTACATATGTCTCTATCTATATTATATATTATCTATCACTTTTTGACACATTATGCATTTAATGACCGTCCTCAAAGGTGTATGTTTGAGAGGAGGAAGTCACATAGGTATCTTTGTGCACTCTCAATGGGTCACCCACATGCTAGTCCCCTCTCCTGTCTAATTGCACTGTAAGCCATTAACCAGCAGTATTGGCGTATAAGGGTACTGCATCCAAAGGGTAATGTGCAATTGCCTGAATGTATGTGTTGGGAGTATCATGTGATGTTCATGTTGTATATGATGCCGTGTGCTTGTAATGTTAAGTTAATGTTCAGCTTTGGGGTAATGTTTTATCGTTTCTGATTTTACTTTGGATATTAATTTATTTATTCACTTACTTATTTACTTTTACACGTTTTTAAGTCGAAATTATGTAGTGGATTCTGACCGATCATCCCAAATAGCATTAATTATACATGGCATACTCTATCCAACGCTCATTCTTACAACATACATCCTTATAAAGATATTAAATAAAGAAATGAATTATCAAACACATTAATAACCCTAGCCACCAATATTACTTAAAAAAATCAATATAAAACACCCAGTCTTATATAAAGAGGAAGTGACAACCTCAACGTAATTATGGAAAATAATTAAGAGGTAAGATTTCACACTTCAAATCACTAAAGACTTTTTAAACTGTAAAACTGCACACACTGTTATATCCATCTTGCTTAGCTGAGACAGATATTTATAAAACATTTACTAATAACAGAGATGATATTTATTAGAGGATATGAGACAGAGGTATTTCTAGAACATTTACTGATAACAAAGATGATATTTATTAGATGATATGGAATGAAATGAGAAAAGGAAAACATTCCATGTGTATTTCTACAAGATGAATTGCGATATAGAAAATATAATATATTAGTTTATTAACGGTATAGGAATAGCATGAGAACAATAAGGAAAGAGAGAGAGAGAGAGAGAGAGAGAGAGAGAGAGAGAGAGAGAGAGAGAGAGAGAGAGAGAGAGAGAGAGAGAGAGAGAGAGAGAGAGAGAAAAGACTAATAAAATCATCCATGTAAAGATTTCTTACAAAGAGAACGGAGAGAAAGAAGAGCAAATGGAAGAGCAACTAATGAGCAAGACACGAAAGAAGAAAGAAAGTAAAAGAAAAAGAAAAGTAATGAGAAATGGCACATGCAGTCTGAACAGAGAAAGAAATTTACGTTCACAATTCCTTCCTTCATTTTTTTCTCTCTCTCTCCTTTTCATTTCTTTTTCATTTCTCTTCGTTTTGCATTGCTTTATCGCCGAGAAATTCCACATCTCTGCCACATGACTATGTTGGAAGCGAGGAAACGAGAGTCATGTAGGTAAATGGACCAACATGAACACGTGATACAAGCCATAATCGAGAAAGGTATAGCGAAGAGAGGGAGTGGGAAAGAATCATGAATAACACGCGATACAAGCCATAATCGAGAAAGGTATAGCGAAGAGAGGGAGTGGGAAAGAATCAAGAATAACACGCGATACAAGCCATAATCGAGAAAGGTATAGCGAAGAGAGGGAGTGGGAAAGAATCAAGAATAACACGCGATACAAGCCATAATCGAGAAAGGTATAGCGAAGAGAGGGAGTGGGAAAGAATCAAGAATAACACGCGATACAAGCCATAATCGAGAAAGGTATAGCGAAGAGAGGGAGTGGGAAAGAATCAAGAATAACACGCGATACAAGCCATAATCGAGAAAGGTATAGCGAAGAGAGGGAGTGGGAAAGAATCAAGAATAACACGCGATACAAGCCATAATCGAGAAAGGTATAGCGAAGAGAGGGAGTGGGAAAGAATCAAGAATAACACGCGATACAAGCCATAATCGAGAAAGGTATAGCGAAGAGAGGGAGTGGGAAAGAATCAAGAATAACACGCGATACAAGCCATAATCGAGAAATGTATAGCGAAGAGAGGGAGTGGGAAAGAATCATGAATAACACGCGATACAAGCCATAATCGAGAAAGGTATAGCGAAGAGAGGGAGTGGGAAAGAAGCAAGAATAACACGTGATACAAGTCATAATCGAGAAAGGAATAGCGGAGAGGGAGTGGGAAAAAAGTAAGAATAACAAGCGATACACGCCATAACCGAGAAAGGAATAACGAAGAGAGGAATTGGGAAAGAATCAAGAATAACACGCGATACAAGCCATAATCGAGAAAGGAATAGCGAAGAGAGGGAGTGGGCAAGAAGCAAGAATAACACGCGATACAAGTCATAATCGAGAAAGGAATAACAAAGAGAGGGAGTGGGAAAGAATCAAGAAATAATGAAAGAATCAAGAAATAAAGTATAACACGTGCATAATCGAGAGAGCCTAGCGAAGAGAGGAATAGCGAAAGAGTCAAGAATAATATAGTTCTCAAGAATGGGAGAGTAAAGAGAGACGGATGATTGATCGGGTAATGACTATACGATTTTCAGTGCACGTGGAAAGGAGGGAAAGGGAAAAGGATGAAAGAGAGGAAGAGGGAGAGAGGAAAGGGATGCTGAGAGGGAAAAAAGTGGATGGTTTGAGGGAGAAAGTGGATGCTGTGAGGGAGGAAGCGGATGTTGTGAGGGAGAAAGTGGATGGTTTGAGGGAGAAAGTGCATGCTGAGAGGGAGAACGTATAATTTGAGGGAGAAATTGGATGCTGTGAGGGAGAAAGCGGATGATTCGAGGGAGAAAGTGGATGCTGTGAGGGAGAAAGCGGATGATTCGAGGGAGAAAGTGGATGCTGTGAGGGAGAAAGCGGATGATTTGAGGGAGAAAGTGGATGCTGTGAGGGAGAAAGCGGATGATTCGAGGGAGAAAGTGGATGCTGTGAGGGAGAAAGCGGATGATTCGAGGGAGAAAGTGGATGCTATGAGGGAGAAAGTAGATGATTTGAGGGAGAAGGTGGATGGTGTGAGTCAGGAGGTGGATGTTATTGAAGGAGAAGGTGGATACCGTATAGTAGAAAATGGATTTTGCTAAAATTCTGTGAGGGAGAAGATAGATGCTATGTGAGAGAAAACAGCTAAATAGGTGGACTCTACGAAGAAGAAAGTAGGGGAGATGGATGCTTTGAAAGGAGAAAATAGCATGCAGGCAAAGTATCTGTTGCGTGTTGCGTGTGACGTATAATTCTGTCAAACCTCAAACAGGAGCGAGATTCATGTCGTGCTTGGTCAACACGACCGCTCCATCTTTTATCATGAATCTTGCAATGATTTCCGCATCGCACAAAAGAAAGAAAGAAAGAAAAAAAGTAATATGAATCCAAGTTTCAAAACGGCTTCATATTTTATCATGAATCTTGCATTAATTTCCGAAAAAAAAAAAAAAAAAAAAAGGCTATGTGAATCCAAGGTTCAAAACGGCTTCATCTTTCATCATGAATCTTGCATTGATTTCTGCAGTGAAAAAAAAAAAGAGAAGACGATAAGCTATATGATTTCAAAACTCAAAATTACAAATAACACATCAGTTTGGACTACTCGAAAATTCGATTTCGGTGGGAACGCATTTTCAGGTTGACTGATAAAAAGAGACGGTGAAATGGAAACAAAGGTGATAGGGAAAGAAAGAAAAAAAGAAAAAAGAAGAGGGGAAGACTTAAAAAGAATGAGAATAAAAGAGGAAGAGAAAAAGAGTGAAAATGTAAGAAAAATGTCGAAAGAATTACGTAGAATCTTTTCTCTCTCTTTCCTTAATTAACGCACGAATGTATCCAGCCATTCATTTCGTAGAGAAAGCGAGTATTGCTAGCTGTGCGAGTGATGGAAGAGAAGAAGAAAGAAAGACAGAAAGCAAAGTTGGAGGGAAGACAAATATGATAAATACAGAAAAAATCTGAATAATAGACAGGGGGGGGGGGGGATAAAACATTTTAAAAAAACGTTTAAGAGATTATATAGCAAATCTTGTTCTCTCTCTCTCTCTCTCTCTCTCTCTCTCTCTCTCTCTCTCTCTCTCTCTCTCTCTCTCTCTCTCTCTCCCACTCTCCCTCTCTCTCCCACCCTCCCTCTCCCTTCCCTCCCTCCCCCTCTCACCCTCCCCCTCTCACCCCCACCCTCTACATCCCTCTCCAACCTTATTAACCGCACAGACGCATCCCAACCACAGTGTCTCTGCCATCGAAGCGTTAACGTGTGGGAGGACCTGAGTACTGGGGCAAGTGTTGTCGAAAAGTGGTGCATTAAGATTAAAGGGGACACTTGCGGGGGAATTTAGTCAATTCTCCCTCAATCAAGAGACAAGTGCTGGATCCGTGACGGTTGCTTGGGGGGGGGGGGGGGGGTGTAAGGGTCGGAGGGAAAGGGTTGGGTAGGGGAAGGGGGAAAGGGAGGGTGGGAGGAAAAGGGAAGGGGTTGGAGTTGGGAGGGAAAGGGTAGGGTGTAAGAGAGGGCGGAAGGGAGGACAGGGGTTGGGAGGGTGGAAGGGTGGAGGGGAGAGTGGAGGGGAAGGGGTAGGGTGGAAAATACTGTTGGAAGGAAAGGGTAGGGTGGGAGGGAAGGGTTAGAGGTTGGGGTGGAAGGGAAGGGTTAGGAGGGAAAGAATTGGAGTAGAAAGAAAGGGTAGAAGAGAGAGAGAAGAGCAAGAAGATAAAAGGTAGGAACTAGGGGAAAGGGTTAGGGTAGAAGAGAGGATAGAATAGACGAGGTTAGGGCAAGCGGGGGTGGAGGAGAAGGGATAGGGGTGGAAAAGAGAGGTCGGGAAAAGGCTAGAAGTTTAGGGTATGTGGAAGAGGAAAAGGTTAATGGGTAGAAGAGAAAGCGTTTGGGAGAAAGAATGGAACAATAGGGACACAAAAAGGATGAAAAGGCCGATTCAGGGTAAACAAGAGTGGTACAGAAGGGATAGTGATGAAATTAGGAGGTGTTATGAGGGAGAGAGAGAGTTAAGGCAAGGAGGGAGGGGGATGGGGGCGGTTAAGGAAGGGGGTGCGCGAAGGAGTGTGTGTGGGTGAAAGGGGGAGGGAGGAAGGGGAGGGGAGGAGCGTTGACAAGCGAGCGTGGGCGAATGAAAAGAGAGAGAAAAAGAGAGATGAGAGAAATGCGAGAGAGAGAGAGAGAGAGAGAGAGAGAGAGAGAGGAAAGAGAGGGGGGAGGGGGATCCATAAAAAATCTGTCCAGGTTCAAGAAAGAGAAGAGAAGAAAGATTAGAAGGTGAAACTAATTCCGGGAAGCGAGAAAATCATTGATAAGGAGGAGGGGAAGGCAGGGGGAAAAAGCATGGGACTGCGCATGGCAGGGGAAAAGAAGGGAAGACGAAGAAGAAGGAGGAGGAAAGGGAGAAGAAGGAGGAGGAGGAGGAGAAAGAGGGGAAGGTGGAAGAGGAGGAGATGAAGGAGGAGGAGGATGAAGGGGAGGAAAGGTAGGAGAAGGAAGAAGAGGAGAAGAAGAAGGAGGAGGAAAGGGAGAAGAAGGAGGAGGAGGAGGAGAAAGAGGGGAAGGTGGAAGAGGAGGAGATGAGGGAGGAGGAGGATGAAGGGGAGGAAAAGTAGGAGAAGGAAGAAGAGGAGAATAAGAAGGAGAAGAAGGAGGAGGAAGAAGAGGAAAAGGAGAAAGAGGGAACGGTGTAGGAAGAAGAGAAGAAGAAGAAGGAGGAGGGGGAGAATAAGAAGGAGAAGGGAGAGGAGGAGAAACAGAAGGAAAGAAAGAGGAGGAGGAGGAAGAGGAGGAAGAGGAGGAAGAGGAGGAGGAGGAGGAAGAGGAGGAAGAGGAGGAGGAGGAGGAGGAGGAGGAGAAGAAGAAGAAGAAGAAGGAGAAGAAGAAAGAGGATGAGGAGGAGGAGACGAGACGATGGAAAGAAGGAGAAGGAAGAGAAGACGATGGAAATAAGCAGGAGGAGGAGTAAAAAGAGGAGGAAGAAGAAGAAGAAGAAAATGCTTCACTATTACTTCAACACGTGGAATTACACAAACCATTCAAACATGTAAAATAATTAGATAGATGTTCAAAGGCTTTTAACCATTATAAATAAACACAAAGTACAATGAAATGAAATAAAATATTGGCCAACATAATCCATAGCCTCCTTTTTAAACGTTTACAGAGGTCTCCGAGAGCCACAGGGATTATCAACAATTAAAAAATGTAAGTGACAAAAATAATAAAATATCCTTTTATGTAAAATTGTTTATGTTTAGGCATTAGTCGCATACGTGTTTTTAATCCATTGAAAATCTAATTATTCACGGCTACAAATTCTGAAAGAAGAATTTTAATGAAACAATGTAAAAAAAAAAAAAAAAAATGTTATTGTGTCGTATCTTCTTTACTGAAACTCTGAACAATTCTACTTTATTGTAATTACTGCAGTGTCGAAACTTATTATGAATAGCGACTTGAACTGTATTCATATTGATAAATGTAGAAAATGTATGAATGACTATCTTCACACTGCAAGAGATGTATTTGAATGGTTTCGATTATATTTTTGTCAGAAATACATGGAGTATGTATGTATTTCATAAGTATAATCGAAATCGGTTAAATAAATCTCTTGTATTGTGAAAATATTTTCATTTTCATCCATACCTTTCCTACAATAGAGATTGTCTTATGATAATTATTATTCATACTTTTTTTTTTGTCTTCAAGCTTAATTAGAGTTTCTATTTTATCCATATCGATCACTTGCATATTATCTAGAATTCTAGATATTTCTCTCTATAGCACATATTTGCAATCACAGTTTATCTTATTTTTTAACTAATTGATTCGCGTTTGGTTAATTTCAGACAAAGTTTGCTTAATCTAGCTATTCTTAAATGTCAGGAGCTCAGTTTCTAGTATCCTTTCTTTTCGGATGCTGGTCTAAATTTAGTCTGGCATTCATTCACTCGGCGATGAAACTGAAAATCCGCTTAGAAATCGCATCTGACGAGGTTAGCTTCTGGCTTTAGTAAGAAGTGAGTCGAATTTACGAAAGAGAACGATTAAAAGAAAAGAAAAAAGTAAAAAAAAAAAAAAACATACAATAAATTAGAGGTGAGAACGTATGAAATTCTAAACTAAATTTACCCTTTTTTTATAACAGCCCAGTAACGCCTAGGTACTCGAGCGCGCTACTCCTGCCTGTGCACTATACAAGGAGCAGTAATGGTTACTCGATAATGCTTTCTCATACATTTTACTGACTCAAAAAAAAAAAGAAAAAAAAATGTTTGGGGTCTTCATGGTGGCTGTTTGTTTCCTCTTTTTATTAGAGGTCCGTGTGTGTGTGTGTGTGTGTGTGTGTGTGTGTGTGTGTGTGTGTGTGTGTGTGTGTGTGTGTGTGTGTGTGTGTGTGTGTGTGTGTGTGAGATAGAGAAAGAGAGTATGTGTTTATGTGTGTGTGTGTGTG
>NC_061822.1:29315048-29324301 GCF_019202785.1 Penaeus chinensis
TTAATATTCTACATATTCTCATCATATCAAATAATATATATAAACTCTCTTAATAAAATTATTACTGTATCGAAAAATATACAGGGTAATATACTTGTTTTTTTCTCTCTTTTTTTTTTGTTTTTTTTCATTCTTTCTTACTGTTTAAGGTGGATTTCCTTTTTTTCCTTAAACCTACAAATGTACAAGGCGGCGAGGCGAGCGAAGGACCGCCGCTCACATGACGGGGAAAGTCGAGTAGTATCTTAGAATGAGCGTTGTGACGATTGACGCCACGGCCGAGAGTACCCTGTCAGCCGGCCTCGCTGTCACGGCCTGGTTGTTATCGTCGGCTTCGGTTTCCGGCTGCGTTCGGCGCGCCTCCGAGTCGGTGTCCTTGGAGAGCGACTTGGACTCCGGGTGCCACGCCGTCTCCTGCAGGATCACGGCTTCTGTTGGCGGCTCTGTGGGAGGCTCTGTGGTCGGCTCCGGGGTGGTGGTCGTGGGAGGTGGCGTGGTGGTGGTGGTGGTCGTCGTGGTCGTTGTTGTGGTGGTCGTGGTGGTCGTTGTGGTGGTCGTCGTGGTCGTGGTGGTCAGTTCGTACAACAGATCGGCGGATTCGGGGAGGTTGATGTCGGTGCCGTTGTGGATGTAGTAGTAGCGTCTGTAGTTGGCCGTGACGCCCACCAGCGCCTCGTGGGTGTGCAGGGAGACGATGCCTCGCTTGTGGCTGCTCCCGTCGGCGTAGAAGGCGGTGAGAGTGCCACTGTAGGGTGCCTCGTAGTGCCTCATCGTGCCTTCCAAGTCGACTTCGACGCCAACGCCGGGAGGGAGTTCGTGGACCAACATCTGCGTATCGACTCGGCCCAGCTCGTTGTCAATGCCCCACATGAGGTCGACGGGCGCGTTGGGCGAGGGCATGGCGATGGGGGCGTCCTCGGGGGAGGTCACGGTGGACGACAGCGCCGTGACCGTGCCCTTCACGCGGCCCCAGTACTGCCTCTCCCGGACGTCGATGGTCACCAGGCGCGACGCGTTCACGGACTCCTCCCCCGTGTTTTCGAGCGTGACCTTCTTCAGGTGGACACGACTGTCGTTGATGGTCTGGTGGGAAGCGTCGAGGACGATGTCGTTGAGCGAATACCTAGCCGGCTCCTCCTCGACCAGGATGTACGCCTTCTCCACCCTGCGGATGCTGTCCCCGTCCAGAAGGAAGGCCCGCCGATCCCTGCGGCCGGGCCCCACGTGCCCGGGCATTAGAGGGGCGTCGGGGGAGGAGTCGAAGGCCAGCATCAAGTCCGGGGACAGCACGGCGTTATCGGGCTTGGCGGTGTACTTGTCCCACGGCTTCAGGTGGAGTCGGGCGGAGCCATTAATCGAGACGAGGACGTCGTACTTGTCTAGCTTGAAGATCCGCTTCAGGAAGGGGATGGTGCACACGCCGTCGTCCCTCAGGACCCCCGGGACCTGGAGGGCGCGGTGCCTCGCCCTACACCAATGGGGGCCGGCGGGGCTGGACGGGTCGACGGGCACGGCCTCCTCGGGGATCTTGTCGGTGCCCGTCACCCACGCCAGGGTCGAGGACGTGATCTTGGACGTGCCTGACGCCCCCCATAGCATCACCATGTCCACCGCCGCCAGGCAAGAGCCGGACAGGGCCGCTAGGGCTAACAACCTGAAAAGAGAAACAAAAAGCACCTTTAATTACGTTCTACGAGTTGTCAAGTGTTGTTTTTTATTTCCCTACATGGTTTGGTCTCCCTTTCGGTAGATTAGCACCCCTTACATAAGAAGAGAGAACGTGTAGCTAGATAATTTAGCAACTGTAAGTTAGCCACCGATAAGGAGAAAAAGA
Organism: Penaeus chinensis; assembly: GCF_019202785.1. Taxonomy (NCBI): domain Eukaryota; kingdom Metazoa; phylum Arthropoda; class Malacostraca; order Decapoda; family Penaeidae; genus Penaeus; species Penaeus chinensis. Next base: position 29,316,883 of record NC_061822.1, read on the forward strand.
ATAACACATACACAACCAAATCATATCATATAAAGAGAGAAACCAACACTAACCATATCACCATACCCTACTCTTACTTTTAAGAGTATTAGAGCCTAAAAGGAAGAGAGTTTGACATCTCTAATGATCTATTTCAAAACCCGGCCCTCTTCCCCATCAGCGATAACATCACTCTTTTCCTTCCCTCTCCCCTTCACCCTCGCCTCTCAGGGTCCCTCACCCTTCCCCCTTCCTTCCCCTTTCTCCCACGCCCTCACGACACCCTTCTTCTCATTCATCTTCATCGTCAACCCTTCTTCCCGTGTCTCTTCTCCATTGCGTTCTTCCCCTTTCGTGCTTATCTCTTCTTTAATCTTCTAAAACTTTTCCTTTAATACTTTTGCTTCGAACATTATTTCTATTTCCTTTTTTTTCTATTTATGTCTCTCTTCCTTCGTGCTGGCTTCTCTTCTTCTCTCTTTATATCTTTCTTTTTTCACGTTCATTTACTCGTTCATATTTACCCGTATCCGAAAGCTGTCAATTTTTTACCCAGATTATAAAACCCGATTTGAAGTTCCATCCCACTGAACAATCAACTTTTGTTCACCAACTTGCCTTTCCACAAAATAATTTTCCTTTTAACCTATTCACGCAGCTTTAAGATGACGTTCCCTTTAATAAACCGTATAATCGAGGCGACACGTTCACACGCCCAGTCGAAAACCGTGTCCACCGGAGCGCCTGCCTTAAACCAACGGAAGCTCGCGTTACACGGGCACCCCTTTGGCACTCCGGGCATCTCGCGGCATCCTGGGGAAGCGGAGGCAGTAATTAGCAGCTCAGGGTCACGGGGCGCGGCTGTAAGGTGAGCCCAGGTGTGCGCCTTCGCCCTGACACCCTCATCCATCATCAGCACCCACGCGAGGAACTCCCTGACGCCGGACAAGCGCCCATCAGCCGTATGCCCCGGCCGGAACTCGCCATTACGGGTGACGTCAGGTGCATGGATTCCGGTTAATGGAATTGTCTGAGACTGACGGCGGAGCCAAGAAACGTGTGCGTGTAGTTTATGTAGTCTATGTATGCACGCATGCGTGTATATGTATGTACACAGAAGCATATATTGCATATACTGGATATATATATTTATATATATATATATATACACACATAGACATACATACATACATACGTACATGCATACAGACATAGACACACACACACACACACACACACACACACACACACACACACACACACAATATATATATATATATATATATATATCAATATCTATACATATATATATATATATGTGTATATATACATACACACGCACACGCACACATATTTATGTATATACATATCAATATATATATGTGTGTGTGTGTGTGTGTGTGTGTGTGTGTGTGTGTGTGTGTGTGCGTGTGCGTGTGCGTGTGCGTGTGCGTGTGCGCGTGCGTGTGCGTGTGTGTGTGTGTGTGTGTGTGTGTGTGCGAGTCTGTACATACATACATACATACATACATACATACATACATACATACATACATACATACATACATACATACATACATACACACACACACACATATAGATAAATATAGATCTAACCACACACACACACATGTATATATATATATATATATATATATATATAGAGAGAGAGAGAGAGAGAGAGAGAGAGAGAGAGAGAGAGGGAGATCGACATAAATAATAACAATAGTATCTCAAGAGTTCCCAATCCGTTTATAGAAGGAATGAATAACACAATAGACCGTGAAGAAATTTATGAAAACAAGCTCAATACTTATATAAAGTTATATATATATATATATATATATATATATATATATGACCTACAATAGCTTAAAAGGGAGGAAAGTGGAGTCATACGAGCCGCTAGCTCAAAGACGTGCGTGTGTCCGATGACAAGCGACGCACTGACGAAAAATGGACAACGAAAATGGAGAAGGATAACGTACACATTCGAAAGTGAGGAAAATTTCTTTAAAAAAAAGGATGGTGGGGACTCAAGATGCAGTCGTTAAGATAGTAATGATAATCGTATTCTCAAAGAAAAAAAAATCTTATGAGAAGAATGGTTTATGTTATTCTAAAACAAACAAATGTTTTAGACATCAAAGGTCATAATAGTAAAGTATTGTGGCCAAAAGGGTAAAAATGCGTTAACGATTGGGATAAGTAAACAGAAGAAGGAGATGAAGAGAAGGAGAAAGGAAAGGAGAAGAAGAAAAGGTAAAAATAAGTTAACGATCAGGATAAGTCGAACAGAAGGGGATGAAGAAAAGGAGAAAGGAAAGGAGAAGAAAAGGATAAAAATGAGTTAACGACTAAGATAAGTGAAATAAAGAAAGGGATGAAGAGAAGGAAAGAGAAAAGGAGGAGAAGAAAAGAGCAAGCAAAATTACTTGAGGCGAGGGCTGAGGTCCAAGTCCCCCCCCCTCCCCCCCTCCGACAACAACGAGCAAAGGATTCGGAGGGGGGGGGGGGAGGGGGCTTCTGAGAGGAAGATATGCAAAGATAAAGAGAGATTATTGACAATACGAACGGCGGGGGAGTTACCTATTCGAGTGTATTCGAATGTCTGATATGGACGTAAATGTTTTAATACACAGTAGCTCAAAGCAGCATTTTGTTTCATGTTAGTTTTTTTTTTTTTTTTTTTTTTTTTTTTTTTTTTTTTTTTTTTTTTTTTTTAAGTCCTATTCAGGTTTCGTCATGGTTTTCGGAAAACAACTAATCTTGTTATTATCAAGTTCCTCTTTGTCTTTTTAAACAACTTTTCCTCAATCCATTGGTTCTATCACAATATTTCATCTTCCACCATAACTCACTTATTTCCATGCGTAATTACCTACAACAAACTTATCTTCACAATTTCTTATATCGAGTTTTTTCTCCTTATTTCTTCAGGTTTCTTAAACCATCCCTCTTCTTTTTTTCCATATATAATTACTTATAACTACTTATAACTACTTATTCATACTACGTCTTATTTTCAACCATTTCTTTGTAATCCCGTTTACCAGACTCATTTGACCCTATTTTCCTATTTCCTAATTACTCGTTTGTAAAGACATGATTCACAGAACAATTCTAGTACTAGTTCAATTTACTCAGTGTGTGGATTTATTCGTTACAAACTCTATTTTATATATATATATATGTATAAATTTCTGTGTGTGTGTGTGTGTGTGTGTGTGTGTGTGTGTGTGTGTGTGTGTGTGTGTGTGTGTGTGTGTGTGTGTGTGTGTGTGTATACATATATAAATACATACACACAAACATGTATATTCATGTGTGTATATATGTATATAAATGCATATATATATATATATGTATATACACATACAAACACACTCAAACATCCCACTTCTACATTTGGCATCCTTGTTCGCAGCTTTTAAGGTTTTAAAACAAGGGAAAGAAAGCTGGACATCTTCCCGAGATTGCTGTAACAAACGACAAACATTTCCGACCAGGCGCTCTAAAAAAAAAAAAAAAAAAAGGCCGTTTCCTGTGAATCACATTTTCAAGAAGGCCTTTTTTGAGAATCTCTAGTCACCCTTTTCACCCTTGCAAGTGTGTTATGAGGGGGGGGGGGGGGGTAGGGACGTTAATTGCTCGTGGTCTTATTAAGATTCACTTATTTTTTTCTGTAGGGCTTGCATACATAATACATACATACATACACACACAAACGCACACATACAAACACAACATACATACATACATATACATATATATATATATAATTCAAAACTTCGACGATAGATTAAATAAAACTTTCGAAAAGCATCATTGAGAGGGGGGAGGGGAGGGGAATAGGAACGGGGGGGGGGGGGTGAGTAGCCAAAGAATGCGGTAGTAAAGGTTGCGTCAGTCCTGCCCTGAGGGGAAACTACCCTTTGTCATTAGCCAGTTGACGCGAGCGGCGTCATAAGCAGTCATCCAGACGCTGGTGATGACTAGGGCGACACCCTGCTGACCGGTGCCCCCCCCCCCCCCTTCCCCTGTCACTGCCATGTTTGTGCTTTGTTGGGGACAAACGATAAAGGGCAGAGATAAATTATATATATATATATATATATATATATGCACACACACGTGTGTGTGTGTGTGTGTGCATATATATAAATATACATATATTTATATATATATACACATATACATTCATATATATGAATATGCATACATATATGTAGAGAGAGGGGAGGGGGGGCAGACAGACAGACAGAGATATAGAGATAGAGAGAAAGAGAGATAGAGAGAGAGAGAGAGAGAGAGAGAGAGAGAGAGCGAGAGAGAGAGAGAGAGAGAGAGAGAGAGAGAGAGAGAGAGAGAGAGAGAGAGAGAGAGAGAGAGAGAGAGAGAGAGAGAGAGAGAGAGAGAGAGAGAGAGAGCACAGTTACCAAAGAAACCTCTAAACTCAACAGGGTTTTATTGCTATCTTTGCAGCGACATGCATCAGGGTTCGAGAAGTGACCGGCGTCGTAAGTCATCTCTGCTGGAATTTCGAGCCGGTGGCCGAGAATTATTATTCATCGCTTCACTCAAACTCACTCCATGAATTTATTTCCTTTAGATCCTCCAGCGTCTCATTCTTCATCTATAATCATTAATCTCTCCTATTCCATCTTTCTCCTATTCTCCCCTTTGTCTCTTTATATACGTGTTCTCTCCTTGATGCAACACGGCAATGAGTCTCCTAAGTTTATCTTGCAAATACCCCACAGATGGAGCGTCTGGCGGCCCGGACAAACAGCCAATCACAATCCACCTCAGGTAAGTATCGGCGTTATGATTGGTCGCTCAAACACCCGCTTCTACTCCCGACTTACTAATGCCATTGCCCCCGGTGGTAATAATGCCAAGCACACGCAAATATCTCGTCAGCTGATTACGTTCGATAGATGCGATAGATGCAGCTACGGACCAAATGATCTAGGTCTGAGTACGCTAACGAGAAAGTCAAACAGGGCCAAAGAAGCGATCAAACAAAAAATGATCCGAACTTCAAACAGGTGTCCAGAGCCGGGACTAGTTGCCACGTCTTATTTTTATTGATTTATTTTCCCCCCTTTTTCTAAGAACCGAGACTATACTAATTGACAAGACACCATGCCGTAGTCGGAGAACACAACCAATTAGCCGATATGAACCGTAACGAATAATACCCCGATCTACAAGAGGGGAAAAGAGTACATAAAAAAAAACTTTAGAAATATGACGCAGAATTTGGCAAACACTCGCATTGCCTGGAGTGGCCACGTGACCCCGGGATACTCTCAATGGCGCTGAGAAGGATGTGATATCTCAAGGACTCTTTATCGCTCCATGACATGCCAGTGTCTTTTGCAGGGAGGGGGGAGGAGGGGGTGTGGAAGGGGAGGGAGGGGGTTGGAAGGGGAGGAAGGGAGGGTAGAAGGGAGCGAGGGAGAGGGGAGGGAAGGGTTCCATCTAAGAATAGTAGGAGGGAGGGAGGGTGGTTGAGGGAGAGAGGGAGGGAGGGTTGTGGAGGGATGGAGGGAGGGTTGGGAAGGGGATGGGGGTTAGAGGGAGGGGGGATGGAAAGTGGAGGAGGGAAGGAGATAGGTCTGTTTACTACGAGTAGAAGGAGGGGGATAGGGAGGGGGTGGAGAAAGGAAGGGGAGAAGGAGGAAGAAAACCCTTGTAAGGGTGGAGAAGGGAGGAAGAGAGAAAGGAAGGGAAGAAAAGGGAACGAATGAAAGAAAGGGAGGGCGGGGAAGAGAAAAAGAAAGAGAGAGAAAGGGAGGGAGAGAGGGAGAGAGAGAAAGGGAGGGAGGGAGGGAGGGAGAGAGAGAAAGAGCGAGAGGGAGAGAGAGAAAGAGCGAGAGCGCGCGCGCGCGCGCGAGAGAGAGAGAGAGAGAGAGAGAGAGAGAGAGATAGGTTTCACTTTAAGGGGGGAGGAGGGGTGATAGGGGGAGAAGAGAGGGGACCTTCGCTTAAGGGTGAAGGGAGAAGAGTGGAGGATGGCGTCCTTACAAGAGGGGGGTGGGGGGGGGGGTCTCTGAAGCTAAGGGTGTCCTCGTTATGACTCAAGTTTGGTACATGGGTATGACATTCTCTGCCATCCGGTCGCATCCCTACCGTATCGCATTTTCTTGCCCCCAGTCCATTCTCAACAATTTTTTTCTGTCAAATGTGTACGCTCGTCGGCACATAAACTCGCACACACAGACAGACAGACAGACAGACAGACAGACAGACAGACAGACACACACAAACACACACACACAGACACACACACACACACACAGTAGAGCGAGCGAGAGAGAGAGAAAGAGAGAGAGAGAGAGAGAGAGAGAGAGAGAGAGAGAGAGAGAGAGAGAGAGAGAGAGAGAGAGAGAGAGAGAGAGAGAGAGAGAACACACACACACACACACAGACACAGACACACACACACACACAGTAGAGCGAGCGAGAGAGAGAGAAAGAGAGAGAGAGAGAGAGAGAGAGAGAGAGAGAGAGAGAGAGAGAGAGAGAGAGAGAGAGAGAGAGAGAGAGAGAGAGAGAGAGAGAGGAGAACCAGAGGAGAAAAGAGAAGAGTAGAGAAGAGAAGATATGAGAAGAGAAGAGATGAGATGAGAAGAGAAGAGAGAAGAGAGTAAAGAAAGGAGAGAAGAGGAGAGAGAGAGTACAGAAGGGAGAGAAGAGAAGAGAAGAGGAGAGGGGCGAGAGAGAATACAGAAAGGGGAGAAAAGAGGAGAAGAGAAGAGAAGAGAAGAGAAGAGAAGAGAAGAGAAGAGAAGAGGAGAGAGGAGAGAGAGAGAGAGAGAGAGAGAGAGAGAGAGAGAGAGAGAGAGAGAGAGAGAGAGAGAGAGAGAGAGAGAGAGAGGAAGGGAGGGAGAGAGAGAGAGAGAGAGAGAGAGAGGGGAGAGAGAGAGAAGGGGAGAAGAAGAAAAGAAGAGAGAGAGAGAGAGAGAGAGAGAGATAGAGAGAAGAAGAGAGGAAGGGGGGGGAGAAGAGAGAGAAGAGAGAGAGAGGAGAGAGAGAGAGAGAGAAGAGAGAGAGAGAGAGAGAAAAGAGAGAGAGAGAGAGAGAGAGAGAGAGGGGGAAAACCCAAAAGGGGAAAAGAGAAGAAATAGAGAAGAAAAAATATGAAAAAGAGAAGAGATGAGGGTGAGAAGAGAAGAGAGAAAGAGTAAAAAAAAAAGAGAGAAAGGGGAGAGAGATTTCCGAAGGGAAAAAGAGAAAAAAGAGGAGGGGGCGAGAGAGATAAAAGAAAGGGGAGAAAAAGGAGAAGAGAAAAGAAGAGAAGAGAAAGAAGAGAAAGAAAGAGAAAAAGGAGGAGGAGAGAGAGAAAATTTTTACTGACAACAAAAAGGAACAAACACGAATACCCTTGTCTATTAGGGTTATTTGCCTTGGTAGAATATAAACCCAAAAACC
>NC_061822.1:29326901-29334401 GCF_019202785.1 Penaeus chinensis
ATATCAATCACCCTCTCTCATTACCTAAAAGCTTTTCTCTTTTCCTTTTACCCTTTTTACCCCCAATTCTCCAATGCCGTCCTTCCCTCGTTCGCTTCTCTCTCCTCTCGCATTTTCCTCCTCTCCCTCTCTACGGCCCTGCCCACAAACATTTACTAACTCCACAAAACTTTTAAAATCCGGTCGGGTCTTCTTCGAACTCCTACCTCCTACCTCCTACCTCCTTTCTCCTTCCTCCTTCCTCCTTCCTCCTTCCTCCTTCCTCCTTCCTCCTTCCTCCTTCCTCCTCCTCCTCCTCCTCCTCCTCCTCCTACTTCTTCTTTTTATTTTTATTTTTATTTTTCTTCTTCTTCTTCCTCCTCCTGCTCCTTTCTTTTGTTTTTTCGAATATCTTCATTCCTGTTCTCATTTTCTGTTCGTCGTTTTATCTGTTTGTCTGTCGGTCTCTGCTGCTCTTTCTCCTTCTTTCTCTCTTTCTATTTCTTCCTCACCCTCTCCCTCACTCTCCCCATCTCCCCTCTCCCTCCCCATCTTCCTCTCTCCTCACCCTCTCCCATCCCCCTCACCTATATCCTCACTCCCTCCCTCACCCTTTCCCAACCCATCCCCCTCTCCCCCACCTCCTCCCCATCCCCCTCTCTCCTTCACCCTCTCCTTTCCCATCCCCCTCTCTCCTCACCCTCTCCCTCCCTCTTTCCCACCCCATCCCCCTCACCCTCACCCTCACTCTCTCCCTCGCCCCCTCCCCATCTCCCTCTCTCCTCCCCCCTCCCCACCCCCCTCTCCTTTAAATATTCACCAGCCTTCCCTTTAACTGAACGAAACATTACCTTTGTATATGATGCAATACCAAGGGAAGTCAGAGGCTTCTTCGCAACTCGCAGAGGGGAGAAAATGAGATACGATAGAGGAGGAGGAAGAGGAGGAAGGAACGGAGGATGAAGGGAGAAGGAAGAAGAAGAAAGAGTAAGGTATGAAGGGAGAAGGAAAAGGGAAGAATGAGAGGTAAGGAACGATGGAAAGAAGGAAGAGATGAAGAAGAGGAGAAGGAAGGAATGGAGGAACGATGAAAGAAGGAAGAGAGGAAGAAAGAGAGAGTAAGGGATGAAGGAGAGAAAGAGAAGATTGAAGGGAAAGAAGGGAGAAGGAAGAGAGAACGATAGAGATGAGCAAGGGACGAAAGAGGAAGAACAAACGAACGAAGAAGAATTAGAAAGAGAAAACAAAAGAGAACAAACGTACGAAAGAATCAGAAAGACAGCGAGACCCCCCGCTCCCCCCCCCCCCCCCCCTAAAAAAAAAAAAAAAAAAAAAAAAAAACAGACTGACACCATGAAAGTGTGTCACGACGAATGACAATGACACCGGCGATAGTCATAACGGAAACAACAATAGAAGTAATAACAATATCTACGGCTGGCCCAGTGGCCTCGTTGCCACGTGGCCCTCGAGATCATGATGTTGCAAAAGTCATGAAATCTCCCCTTGCATGATGACAACTGTGCATGACGAGTCTGTAAATCAACGAAAATCACGTGACCAGGTGAAACGTTGCGATGATCTGAGGAATGTTGCAGGTAACTTGTTTTGGATTAATGGCGCGGTCGTTTGCAATAAAGAAAGACTGAGAGGAAGGAAGGAACGAAAGAGTGAAAGAAAAAAGGAATGAAAGAAAGTAAGAAAGAAAGAAAAATATGTGTGCGTGCGTGTGCGTGTGCGTGTGCATGTGTGTGTGAGTTTTGGCTAACGGGATTCCTATTGTTTCTCCACTAAATACGCTGATTGCAATATCGAAACCAATGCATTCCCCCCCTCCCTCCCCCCCCCCCCCACCCCGAAAAAAAGGAGAACAAAATGAAAAGAAAAGAAATAGTAAACATGAATAAAATCTAAGAGAAAGAGAGAGGAGAACAAAAAAATAGAGTTTGCTCAGCTATTTCGTGCTGCTGAAGTTAGCTCTGTTTTGCTGCAGAAAACTTGGGGGAAAATGTTGGTATAAACTTTGTAAGTATATATGTTCCTATTAAAGTGCCCGGCATATGTGTTGTCTTTCTTTCCCCAATATTATCATAATCCACTAAGTACAATACACACAAACGAAAATACGACTGAAAAAAAGAAAAAAACTCTTGATAAAAGTTATATAACAATATCTATTATCATGCAACGACACTTCTTTAAAATCATGCACTTAATAATCTTCATTAAGTGACGAAAGTAATTCAGCAGAGAAGAAAATAAGTGCATTTGCATGGCATCCCTGCATGACACGGCCTGCATGACCTTCCTAAACGCCGAATCAAGATGGCTGACGATTGCATTACTTTGTGGCAATATCACAGCGTCATGACAAAGCTCATTTAGCGCCCCATCGGCTACTGCGCCATCGCTCGTGGAATGCATGACTTGGTAAGACACTTGGCATGAGATGTGGCATAGGACTTGGCATGAGATGTGGCATAGGACTTGGCATGATATGTGGCATAGGACCTGGCATGAGATGTGGCATAGAACTTGGGTATATGATGTGGCATAGGACTTGGAATGAGATGTGACATGAGATGTGGCATAGGACTTGGCATGAGATGTGGCATAGGACTTGGCATGAGATGTGGCATAGGACTTGGGTATGAGGTGTGACATGAGATGTGGCATAGGACTTGGCATGAGATGTGGTATAGGACTTGGCATGAGATGTGGCATAGGACTTGGGTATATGATGTGGTATAGGACTTGGCATGAGATGTGACATGAGATGAGGTATGAGATGTGGCATAGGACTAGGCATGAGAATTTTTTAAAAATGTGGCAAGGGATGAAATGTGGCATGAGGCATAGTATGAGATGAGGCATGAAATATATCATGAGACGTAGAAGGAAATGAGGCATGACATGTGACATAGGCCTTGACATGAGACCTGGAAAGAGATGTGACATAAAATGTCCTATGAGATATGACAAAAAAAACAACAAAAAAAAAAAACAACGACATGATATGCCACACGAAGCATAACACAAAATATGACATGAAATATATCATAATACGTGGCATAAGATGCGGAACACGACTTGGCATGAGTGAGCGTGATCGACCAGTGATCTTTCTATGCCAACATATTTGGTTCGACACGGAGTGCATCAGACCATGGAGAATGGGAGTGGGGGGGTTAAGATGAGGTGAGGGGAGGGAGGGAGGGAGGGAGGGAGGGAGGGAGGGAGGGAGGGAGGGTGGGAGGATGGGAGGGAGTTAGGGAGGGAGGGAGGGAGGGAGGGAGGGAGGGAGGGAGGGTAGGAGGGAGGGAGGGAGGGAGGGTGGGAGGATGGGAGGGAGTTAGGGAGGGAGGGAGGGAGGGAGGGTGGGAGGATGGGAGGGAGTTAGGGAGGGAGGGAGGGAGGGTAGGAGGGAGGGAGGGAGGGAGGGAGGGAGGGTGGGAGGATGGGAGGGAGTTAGGGAGGGAGGGAGGGAGGGAGGGAGGGTGGGAGGGAGTTAGGGAGGGAGGGAGGGAGGGAGGGAGGGTAGGAGGGAGGGAGGGAGGGAGGGAGGGTAGGAGGGAGGGAGGGAAGGAGGGAAGAAGGGTGGGAGGGAGCAAGGGAGGAATGGAGGGGATGGTGGACACACAAAAACAAACAAACAAACGAACAAAAAAACAAACAAACACACATACACACACGAACAAACAAACACAAACACACACACACACTCAAACAAACAAACACACCTATACAAGCGAACTAATTGAGCGACGAGAGCAGAGATGCAAACCCGGCCTCAGCCTCCGCCTCCGACAGGGCGTGAACCAAGCCCGGACGCAGCCTTTTCCTCTCGGCGCGGGCGTGGCGTCGACAGAACATCCAAGGGCGCCGTTTGCCCGTCATGTTCCGGGATGGTTAATGATTACGCCCATGACAGTCCTGGACATGACGCCCCGCCCGCCCGCCCACTGGTCTTCTAGGCATAGGTCATTACTAATGTTTATGGGAGGGAGGGAGGAGGAGAGGGAGGGGGAGGGGGAGGGGGATGGAGAGGGAGAGGGAGAGGGAGAGGGAGGGGGAGGGGGAGGGAGGGGGAGGGGGAGGGGCAGGGGGAGGGAGGGGGAGGGGGAGGGGGAGGGAGAGGGAGGGGAAGAGGGAGAGGGAGGGGGAGGGGAGGGAGAGGGAGAGGGAGAAGGAGAGAGAGAGAGAGAGAGAGAGAGAGAGAGAGAGAGAGAGAGAGAGAGAGAGAGAGAGAGAGAGAAAGAGAGAGAGAGAGACTGAAGCTGATGCGTAAACAACCTGTTAGATCACAAACTACGAAACAAAAGTTCTGAGTCATAAACGCAATGTGCAAGACCCCGGTTAGAAAACCTGTGCCGATATTTCAGCATCATTGCACGCAACATGCATATGCACCACGTAAGCACACTCAACATGCAAACTAGCACAAGCCATGCATATCACATACGAATAAACCCATTGCGTCCACATGTCACACACACCTCATAGCATGCATAAACCACATCTTGACTTGACTATTGCGTGTATATGTAGACTGAGTACAACTAATGCATTATATGTGTATAGTATGCAAGACCATATAACGCCATGCTATGCGTGACCTAGCACACACTTACAATATTTCACACACTTACACCTACCATCCACTTACAACTCTTCACACTTACACCAACCACACACTTACAACTTTTCACACTTAACCTACCAACCACCTACTATACACTTAAAGCTCTTCACACACTTACACACGCAGGTCATACACCTATACAAGTTCACACACACTTGCAAAGAAACTAAAAGTCACAATGAAAATAATAACAATGTTCTCACACCCGCCCCTTTTCAATCTTCATATAATGTTATTCTCTCTCCCCTAATGTATTTCTTTAAAACTCAGGTTTACTTAGGAAGAAGAAAAACAAAAAAGTCGGGTATACTAAAAAAGAAATGATAAAAATAGAGAAAGAGAGAGAGAGAAAAAAAAATGTAAATCTGTGTTGTGTTCCCCACCTGTTGGTTCAAGTTTTGTTAAAACTTTTAGCCGTCAAGTACCGAACGTACTGACTAAAAACAAAATTAAAACAATGATCTACAAAAATAAATTTGAATCTTAATAATAAATGCAAACACCTGCTACACTACTCTTCACTTTGTTAATATATATAAATATATTTCTTTTTTTTCCGTTTTCTTGTCATTATTTTCTTTTCAATTTCTTTCTTTCTATCCAACATTTATTTTCCTTTCACAACAATTTCATTTCAACATATTTTTCTTTTTCATTTCAACATTTTTATTTTTTCATCAATATCACCTTTTTATTTTTTAACATTTTCTCTTTTCTTTTTTCTGTTAATGTTTCTTTCTTGCCCCTTCGCCACACTTGCTCCTTGACATACCTCTATCCCTAGGCCTAATCCTCCTAAAGTGGCACACCTGTCATGTTCCAAAGTGACAGGCCTAAAAGTGTAAGTTTGTGAAAAAAGGTTTAGGAAAACAAGGATAAACTTTTAAGAGGGAGGGAGAGTGGGTGGGAAGGAGGGAGGGAGGGAGGAAAGGAGGGAGGGAGGGAGGGAGGGAGGGAGGGAGGGAGGGAGGGAGGGAGGGAGGGAGGGAGGGAGGGAGGGAGGGAGGGAGGAAGGGAGGAAGGGAGGAAGGAAGAAAGGGAGGGAGGGACGGAGGGAGAGAGGGTAGGGAGGGAGTGGGGGAAAGGGAGGGAGGGAGTGAAGGAGGAAGGGTGGGTGGAAGGGAGGAAGAAAGGGTGGGAAGGAAGGGGAGTGACGGAGAGACAAGAGGGGAGGGAGAGGAAAGGGAGGGAGGGAGGGAGGGAGATAAATAATGAAAGGGAGGGTGGGATGGAGGTAGGGAGAAAGAAAGGGTGGGAGGAAAGGGGAGGGAGGGAGAGGAAAATAGAGAGAGGTAGGGAGGGAAAGAGGGAGAGAAAGTGGGGGGGAAGGAAGGAAGGAAGGAAGGAAGGAAGGAAGGAAGGAGCGAGGGAGGGAGGGACAGAGAGAGAGAGAGAGAGAGAGAGAGAGAGAGAGAGAGAGAGAGAGAGAGAGAGAGAGAGAGAGAGAGAGAGAGAGAGAGAGAGACAGAGAGAGACGGGAGAGAGACGGGAGAGAGACGGGAGAGAGACGGGAGAGAGACGGGAGAGAGACGAGAGAGAGACGAGAGAGAAACGAGAGAGAGACACTGACAGACAGACAGGCGAGAAAGCGAGAAGGAGAATAAGAGAAAAATAGCTACAGATCTACATTTTCTAGTAAGTGTACGCATATCGCTATAAATACAGTGACGCGTGGATGTACGATTAAACTGCTAAAGTAAATAAATATAATGACATGTAAATACCATGATATATACAAAGTGTGTACATGTATTCCTCTGTGTGTTTGTATGCATGTGTGTTTGTTCGTTTGTGTGTGTGTGTGAGGGAGAGAGGGAGAGGGGGAGAGAGGGAGAGGGGGAGAGGGGGAGAGGGGGAGAGAGGGAGAGGGGGAGAGGGGGAGAGGGGGAGAGAGGGAGAGAGGGAGAGGGGGAGAGGGGGAGAGGGGGAGAGGGGGAGAGGGGGAGAGGGGGAGAGAGGGAGAGAGGGAGAGAGGGAGAGAGGGGGAGAGGGAGAGGGAGAGAGGGAGAGAGGGAGAGGGAGAGAGGGAGAGAGGGAGAGAGGGAGAGGGGGAGAGAGGGAGAGGGGGAGAGGGGGAGAGAGGGAGAGAGGGAGAGAGGGAGAGGGGGAGAGGGGGAGAGGGGGGGAGGGAGAGAGGGAGAGAGAGGGAGAGGGAGGGAGAGGGAGGGAGAGGGAGGGAGAGGGAGGGAGAGGGAGGGAGAGAGGGGGAGAGAGGGGGAGAGGGAGGGAGGGAGGGAGGGAGGGAGGGAGGGAGGGAGGGAGGGAGGGAGGGAGTGTTAATATATGAGAATGAGTATAAGTGTGAGTGTATGAGTATCAGTATGAATGTGTGTATGTGTGCATCTGTATGTGCGTTTGTGCATCTTTATCTATGTTTACATTCATATTTATACACACGACGACACACACACACACATACACATCCATCAGAAAAGTCTACTAACACTTGACTAATCAACATTCAGATATGCCTTTTATTTACATTTATTAAATATCTTTTAGGCGAATAGTTTAACTGATCTCGAGAAATAAACAAGATACACAGTACACTATCAACGAAACACTCGTTGAAACCGAAGGTGAATCAGGGTTCGAATCTGTTTCGAGTCTGTTTCAAAACTGCTTCGAATCTCCATCCAGAGTAAATATATAAAATCGTCGCGCATAAGAAAAGTCTACTAACACTTGACTAATCAACATTCAGATATGCCTTTTATTTACATTTATTAAATATCTTTTAGGAGAATAGTTTAACTGATCTCGAGAAATAAACAAGATACACAGTACACTATCAACGAAACACTCGTTGAAACCGAAGGTGAATCAGGGTTCGAATCTGTTTCGAGTCTGTTTCAAAATTGCTTCGAATCTCCATCCAG
>NC_061822.1:29354401-29364401 GCF_019202785.1 Penaeus chinensis
AGGTGGGGGTATAGCGAAAAGAGGAGGGTGGAGGAGGGAAGAGGAGGGTGGAGGAGGGATAGAGGAGAATAGAGGAGGGAGGAGGAGGGTAGAGGAGGGAAGAGGAGGGTAGAGGAGGGTGGAGGAGGGTAGAGGAGGGGTGAGGAGGGGTGAGGAGGGTAGAGGAGGGTAGAGTAGGGGTAGAGGAGGGAGGAGGAGGGTAGAGGAGGGGTGAGGAGGGTAGAGGAAAATAGAGGAGGGTAGAGGAGGGGTGAGGAGGGGTGAGGAGGGTAGAGATGGAGGATAGAAGAGGGTAGAGGAGGGGTGAAGAGGGTAGAGGAAAATAGAGGAGGGTAGAGGAGGGGTGAGGAGGGGTGAGGAGGGTAGAGATGGAGGATAGAAGAGGGTAGAGGAGGGGTGAGGAGGGTGTCTCAATAGGCCTAGGTAGCAAGCAAAAACCGATCCGTTTCTGAAGAGATTGTATCGGCGAACTGGCCTATGGTGTGAAGGCTAAGGCGCGTCGTGGATATGGGACATTTCCTATAACGGAATGTTAAAATGGCTTTTGTTACGCCCTCGGAAATGTAAATATTGGAAATGTAAATTTGTCTCCCTGTCGCTGGGTTTCTATCTTTTATTTGGTCCATTCTCTCTTTTCCTCACCTCTCGCTTCCTCTCTCCTCTCTCCTCTTTTTTTCTGTCTGTCTGTCTGTCTCTGCTTTTCCTCTCTCTCTCTCTCTCTCTCTCTCTCTCTCTCTGCCTCACGGTCTCTCTCTCTCTCTCTCTCCCTCTCTGCTTCCCCCCCTTCCTCTCTCTCTTCCTCCTTACCTCTTTGCTCCCTCCTCTCTCTCTCTCTCTCTCTCTCTCTCTCTTCCTCCTTACCTCTTTGCTCCCTCCTCTCTCTCTCTCTGCTTTTCCTCTCTCTCTTTTTCTCTTTTTCTTTCTCCCTCCATCTCTCTTTGGGTCCCCGCCCTCTCTCTTCCTCCCTCCTTCTCTGCTCCCCTCCTTCCCCCTTTGCCCTCTCTCTCTCTCTCTCTCTCTCTCTCTCTCTCTCTCTCTCTCTCTCTCTCTCTCTCTCTCTCTCTCTCTCTCTCTCACTCTCTCAATTCGGCCCTTCCATCTCTCTCTTCCCCCCCCCCTTTCTATCTCCCTCCCTCCCTCTTTCTCCTTCTTTCCCTCCTCCCTCCTCCCTCTCTCATTTCCTCCCTCCCTCCCTCTCCCCGTCCTCCCCCCCTCTCTCTCTTCCACCCCCCTTTCTCTTTTTTTCTTTCACTGTCTGTATGTCTCTCTTCCACCCGCCCCCTTACTCTCTTTCTTTGTCTGTCTGTCTGTATGTCTCTCTTCCACCCGCCCCCTTACTCTCTTGCTTTCTCTGTCTGTCTGTCTGTCTCTCCCTTTCTCTCTCTCTCTCTTCCGTCCACCTCCCCCTTCTCCCTCCCTCTCTCCCTTCCTCCCTTCACCCTTCTCTCTCTTCCTCCCTCTCTCCTTCTCAGTAAACCTCAGTGTCTGGGCAATAAAACTGTATTCTGACAAGATAGTGTAATAAAGCACTCAGGCAGCTGGTGGCGTATGGTGCATCAGAAGATCCTGTAAACATTTAAGAGGCAAGGATTATGGTCGGTACGAGTCGGTTGATAGACGTTACAGTAAGATAAATCAGCTTATGTCACTGCAGTTGATATACCATGGTCATGGGAGTCACGTGTTCCTGTTTGTCCTTTATCACGTACAGTCCACAAGCGTCAGGGATTTCTCGCGTTGGCGTCCACGTAGCTGGCTGTGGGGTCGGGAAAAGGTCCCAAGGGGTACCCGAGCCCCTGGCAGAAACGGTCCTTAATGCTTCCTTATTCCTGTCTGCATTCCTCTAATGATAGCATCCTTCGCTCATCCTGTGGAGAGCTCGTTCACATTTCAGCTAGCAAGCGAAGAGGAAAAAAGGAAAAGATGTTTGAATGAATAAGAATACACTCACACATATGCACATGCACACACACACGCCTATATATATATATATATATATATATATATATATATATATATATATATATATATATATATTTATATATGTACATATACACAATTTTTTTGTATCAATTTATATTTACACACACACACACACACACACACACACATATATATAAAAATATATATGTGTGTGTTAGTTTGCTTTTGAGGGTATGTTTAATATACTCCAAGCGAACTGGACTGAGAGTATTTGTATCGCAACAAAAATCTAAAATTAGCGACGTAGTATCATCTTTTACATTTTACGCTGAAATCGCCCCTCACAAAAATATCTAATCCCGAATTCATGATGCAGAATGATGAGAATTATGCCTCTTTAAAGCTTATTTAAATTCCTCTGCCTCCGGCTCTGATTTGGCATTATCCTCAAAGCGCTGTTCATCTCTCTACGTAATTCATAAATATTCAGTGGTTCATTATCTTCATACATCTAATTATCAAACGAGAACACAAAAGTTGACTTACCCTGGAAGAGATTATACATAATCAGCTGAATATGGCCTTTCATTTATCAACGAATTTTATTCATTATAACCATCCCGCCTTCAGAACAAAGGAGATATATATATATATTACACGCTTAAGGAATATGATAATGAAATATGTTATTCCAATTACTGTAGCAACATTCGGATAAAAAAAAATAATAATAATACAAAAAACCTTTTCGAAACACTGATCGGAAAGAAAGATAGGGAAAAAAAAGGATTTTGCATTCATATATGCAAAAAAAGAAAAAGAAAAAATATAACGAATGGCTCAAAGACCTCTCTAGTTTATCACGACAGATCCACATCAATGGATCCTGTTAATGAGAACAGTTTCAGCCGTCGACCAGAAGTTTTGCCCACTCCGGGAAATGTTTAGCTACTTAGTTAAAGCGATTACGTATGGACATTCGAAAAGGCCTAAGGGAGATAGAACGTACTTACATTTCCAGACTGACAGGAGCTTAGTTTGGAAAAAAGGTGCAGTCCCCTGGCTAACAGGCCTCCTTTTTTTCTTTCGTCATTTTTGAATAAAAGGCTCTAAAAACATTCAATTTTATGGAAAGTAGAGGAAATGGCAAGGAATTGAGTCAAAGCTAACCACCCTTTTCCTCCCTGTGTATTTTACCTGATCGAGAGAACTTTTCAAAAAAGTTTTTAGTACAAAAATATCACCACATTGAGGAATGACCGTCACAGTTTTCATCTATTGGAGGGTATAATGATCACTCTCATTATTGAAAAATAAAACATGGTCTTCACTTTTCATTGACATCAGTACGAAATTACAGTTTATGATGACTAAATTCAACTAATCACATGACAGAGAGAGAGATAGAGATAGATAAATAGAGAGAGAGAGAGAGAGAGAGAGAGAGAGAGAGAGAGAGAGAGAGAGAGAGAGAGAGAGAGAGAGAGAGAGAGAGTGACAGAGAGATAAAGAGAGACAAACACATACACACACACACACACACACACACACACACACACATACATAGAAACATTCAAATGCAGATGCAGAGAGAGAGAGAGAGAGAGAGAGAGAGAGAGAGAGAGAGAGAGAGAGAGAGAGAGAGAGAGAGAGAGAGAGACAGAGAGAGAGAGGGAGAGAGAGAGAGAGAGGGGGGGGGGGGAAGAATGAGAAAGAAAGAGAGACAGGGAAAGAAAGAAAGAAAGAAAGAGAGAGAGACAGGGAAAGAAAGAAAGAAAGAAAGAGAGAGAGAACGGCGAACCAGACAGAAAAACAAACATCCTAATAAACGATCCAAACACACAGATTGTTTAACAGACAAACAGACTATCCCACTCACCGATCGCTTCTCCCTCCAGAAATAGAGAGAACTCCTTGCCATGAACTAAAATCTATTACCTCCTGTGCATGAACTTCCGAGAGGCGACCAATGAGAGGGTTAAGTAAACGGAAGTTAGATTGAATGGTGGCTGTAATATGAAATTTATTGAACACCATCAGTCGCTCTCTTGTCGTTATCCTTAATGTTGTTATTATCATCATTGTTGTTATTATTATCATCGTTATTTCTATTATGTTGTTATTATCCGTATTATTGTTATTATTACCGTTATTATCTTCATTCAATATTCTCGTTTTCATCATTCTCATTGTTATTATAATTATTAGACATCTGATTATCGTTATAATTATCATTATTGTTGTAATCTTTATTACTATGGATATCGTTAACACCAATATAGGAGTTATCATCACTATTATCATTATTAATACCTAGTAACAGACAATTTAATAAAGCACATTTAAAATAACTTTTGAAATGTCTCTAGATCTGTTATAACGAACTTATTAGGATAAGTACATAAATAAATAAACATATAATTAAATAATAAATAAAATTAATAGAAATGAATAAATGAAACTAATAGAAATAAATAAATAACATAAATAAATAAATAAAAGATAAAACTAATAAATATGAATAAAAACATAAATCAATGATAAATAAAACTAATAAAAAATAAAAATATAAAATACTGTGATCTACCCGTTACTGTTTCGCACTCAGCTAATATTGCGTTTCTGAAATTTTGCAATCGGTTGCGGAAAACATCGCCGTTAGTGAAGAAAATTGCGTCCCCAAAACCAAGGCTGATGGGTTATTTTTTCCAATAAAGTTTCCAGGGTGAGAGGGTGAAATTACCATGGCAGATCATTAATTAATTAACTAGTAATTAACATGGCGAAGTGTTGAATGCCAAAGAGACAATAATGACAAACTGAAGTGATTTAAAGACAAAGAAATGAAATCAAGACAAAATTAAATGAAATTAAGAAATCTAAATTAAGATTAACTGAGGTCAAAATGAAAAATTAAATGAGACATAGAAAAATTAGATAAGGACAAAATGAAATGAAATAAGGGCAAAAATAAGTCAAATTAGGCCAAAACTAAACAAAGTAAGGACATGATAAAATCAAACAAGTCAATAAAATCAAATAGGGACAAAAAAAATGAAAAAAGGACAAACTGAAATGAAACAATAAAATTAAGAAATGAAAAACAACAAAAAAATATAGTAGTGTTAAAAGTAACGAGAGCAATGAAAAACAAAACAAAACAAAAGCAATATTAGTGATAAAAAACAAAAGACTAAACAAAAATAACAAAAGCAGTAGTACTGATAATAGTAACAGATAACAACAAAAAAATAGCAATAAAACTGATATAACAATAACAAACAGCCAAACAAAACAACAGTAAAATTAATAACATAACATAAAAACACCAGGATTGACAACAGTCAATAACAAACACAAAACAAAAGCAGTAGTAGTGACGATAATGAAGAAAGAGTAAAAGTTTGGGTTTTACAGAAGGAAAATCGTAACTGTATTTAAAACAACCAAGGACTGTTCCCCCGATATCTACGTTCGACGGTGAGCAGCTGATATACCAAGGGCAGTGTGGATGGAATTCCTAGTAACAGTGATTTTTTAGATTTTTTTTGATTAGAAATGACTTTAATCTAATTCATTAGATTTTTAACTACATACATTTACTATTCATATATTCATTCTTCGAATTATTATTATCACAACTGTTATTCTTCTATTTCTTATAATAATAATAATTATTATTATTGCTAGTGTTATTACTATTACCATTGTTCTGTTATCATTTTTATGATAACATATTATTATTATTATTACTATTATTATTGATATCGTTATCATTGCCATCACTATTCTTCTTCTTCATCCCCTTATCATTCTTCTTCTTCTTCTTCTTCTTCTTCTTATTATTAGTAGTAGTAGTAGTAGTAGTAGTAGTAGTAGTACCATTATTCTTATTAGTATCACCACCATCATCATCATCATTATCATCAACAGCATTAAAATTATCACGATCACAACCAGTATAATCATCATTAATCCTTTGATTTTCACAATCGATCTGACATTGACCTAAATGCAGGAGCCAGCGAGGAACTTTAACATTACACAGGGACACACTTGGAAGAGCGAAGGGTATGGGATTACGTTGGCTGAAGATAACCAACTGCAGGTCACTTGCGTCCTCAAATAGGGCCTTCAAACTAGCGATTATGGAGTCTGGTCTCATTCTTATATGAAATAGTGTTTGTTTTATTTGTTTATTCAGCCATTTATTTGTTTATTTTTAAGCAGGTGAAAATAATTTCCTTTTTTTGGAGTGGGTGAGGCTAAAGATGACAAGCTTCTGAGATAATTTGTAGTTTCCTCTAAGTTTCTCTTTATATTTGGTATATTTAGTATGACCAGATTACGATGAACTTCATCACCAGGTAAAATTAATAACACAGTGTTTACAGTTTACGTAACTTTGCTGACAATTCGTCTCACCAGCAATAACGTCAAAATTATCAAAATATATACTTTAACCAGATAAAAAAAAACTCACACCATATATTCACTATCACTTTAACATTTCCATATTGCCCTACAACCGCTAACCACTCACTCCTCTAATAAAAATACCAATTAACGTAATGACAAGAACAACAACAACAACACCAACACCACCACCACCACCACAACAACAACAACTACAAACAATAATAGTCCTTTTAGGTCTCAGAAGAATTTTTTAGTACAGAAAACGAGAAAAATGCTCTCCCAAGGGAGACTAAGATCAGACAGGTGGTTGGCTCAACTAAGATTCATGAGGAAAAGAGAGTTTGACTACTTTGAACTTGGTGGAAAATGTTGCAGTAGTTGCAGCTTCCGTGGGAGGAGATAACGTAAGGAGGTAAGTGGGATAATAAAGAGTTGTAGTGATGATGTTGATGAAGATGATGACGAAGAGGATGCGAATGAGGATGAAGATGATAATAAGGATGAGGATGAAGATAATGAGGTGGATGAGGATGAGGATGAGGATGATGATGAGGAGGATGAGGATGAGGATGAGGATGAAGATGATAATAAGGATGAGGATGAAGATAATGAGGTGGATGAGGATGAGGATGAGGATGATGATGATGAGGAGGATGCGAATGAGGATGAAGATGATAATAAGGATGAGGATGAAGATAATGAGGTGGATGAGGATGAGGATGAGGATGAGGATGATGAAGATGATGAGGAGGATGAGGATGAGGATGAAGATGCCGTAAAGCTAACTAATATCACGTTTATGACAACCATCCTTACTTTCTGGCATCTACGTGGCCAGTATTGTAATTAATATTTACACAAAACCGTTAGACTGGATTCTAAAATCCGCTAATACTAAAAGCTCCTCATGCTCCAGCTTAAAAAAAAAAAAAAAAAAAATCGCCACAATAATAAACCCGCTAGATCATAACTCAAACACGCTCTATCTAGCGAAAAAAAAAAAAAAAAAAAAAACCGTTAGACTAGCAATACCGTCCAAAGCTCACGCCGGCTGCTATGCGGTCAAGGATACAAGTCTATGCAGATTTCTACGACTACCGAACCACACATCGCCAGGGACACGAACCAGACGCGAAGACGACCACAGAAAAGCCGTTGTCTGCTAAACACGTCTTGCTGTTTGTACTGCATGACGTAATGGCGTTTTGTGCATGGTATTTGTCGGACCACACGCACGTAGCTGAATGAATTGCGGATTTAGAACACCAGCTGATTGGAGACTCATATGGCGAGTTCAATTACTATTTATATATATTTGGGGGAGATTGTGGTTAGTTTTTGTTATTGTTGATTGTATGGATATATATTTATATAAATGCATTTGCACATTTACTTTTTCATCACACGGATATGCAAATGTGTCTCAAGTTTGAGAGAGATCCAGGCGCTGTAAGGAAGAAAAGACAGAAAGAACAGGCGAACCTAGCTGAAAAATGTCCAACTATATATATATATATATATATATTGTATATATATTACTATATATATAAATAAATGTATATATACACATATGTAACTGAAAAACTCTCTCTGTATATATATAATAATAAATAAATATATATAAATATTTATTGTATACATATGAAAATATATATGTATAAAATAAATATGTATAAATGTATATATTTATATATATGAATATATATATATACACATATATATTTACTTACATATATATATATATATGTGTGTGTGTGTGTGTGTGTGTGTGTGTGAGAGAGAAAGAGAGAGAGTCGAAAATCCTAAAATCACCAGGAAACGACCCGTTCGATACACTTCTGCAAACCTAAGTTGTTACATAAAACAGACTTCAGTGTCATCTCAGAATACCGAATTTAGTGACTTAACGACAGTGCTTAGTAACAGTATAGTTCTGAGGTTGAGATTGTTCGTACACACACATACACGCACGCACGCACATGCACATACACACACTCATTCATTCATTCACTCACTCACTCACTCACTCACTCACTCACTCACTCACTCACTCACTCACTCACTCACTCACTCACTCACTCACTCACTCACTCACTCACTCACTCACTCACTCACTCTCTCTATCTCTCTCTCTCTCTCTCTCTCACAACACACACACACACACACACACACACACACACACACACACACACACACACACACACACACTCACTCACTCACTCACTCACTCACACACACACAACACAGAAAAAAAAAATCGTATTGAATGACTACTGCGCTGCTGTTTAATTTGATTTACATTTATGGCCAAAGACCCATTATATGAACTTCCTGTTTGAATCGAAAGTTCATTGACTGCGCGTGATTGAAAAGCAGAAAAAAAACGGCATAAAAAGAGAATCCGCTATGCAGAATCCCGCTGGTTTTGTATAAAACACATGAAAAGGGTACCGCAATTTAATGGAATTAGCGTTTTAGAATGGTTGAAAAGAGTGAATAACATATTTCACCCGAATCATACAGGCATTCCAAAAGCAGAACGTGAGCTAGCCTATTTATACGTTTTTCTCATTGCATCACGGAAAGAGTGTGTGTGTGGGGAGGGGGAGGGGGGGATTCAGAAAACATTTTACGTAAACACTGATAAAGACACGGCACCGGACGTTAGAACTTTTCCAACACAGATTAAACCATTAAACAAGTTGTTACACTGAACACGCGTTTAGAAATCCTGTTTCCATTGAAGTCACCCTCTGCCTTCCTTTTCTACCAGCATAAAGCACCAGATTCAACTCACAGAATTATCAACATAACACACAAGACTATTCAGAAGCACTACATACTGTGTCGCTGTATTACTAGGTAGTTCCTCTCCCTTACAGATGTACTTTCTCGTCTTTTATTTCCAAGGGAGAGCATCCAAGGCCTTTAGAAATTCCCTCTCTTTTAAGTCATTCATTAAATCCTTTTGCTTGTTATCTTTTTTTATGTTTTTTTGCAAAGACCTTCTGCAAATTGATTTTCCTTGTGGGATGTCAAATTCTTAGTTAAATGTGTTTTTTTATTGTTATTATTATTACTGTTATCATCATCAATTATTATTATTATTATTATTATTATTATTATTATTATTATTATCATTATTATTAACATTATTATTATCATCATTATCATTCATGTCATTATCAAAGTTATTATTATCATTGTTATTATCATTATCATCATTATTATTATTATCATTGTCTTTATTATCATTATTATCATTATTATTACTATCATTATGATCATTATCATTATTATTATTATTATTATTATCATTATTATTATTATTATTATTATTATTATTATTATCATCATCATCATCATTTTTGTTATCATTACCATTTCTATAATTATTTTTGTTATTACCCCTATCATTATCATTATCATTGTCACTGTTATTGTTATTATTATCATTATTATTATTATTATTATTATTATTATTATTATTATTATTATTATTATTATTATTATTATCATTATTATCATTATCATTATCATCGTTATTATCATCGTAATGATTATCATATTATTATTATTGTTGTCATTATTATGGTTATCATTATTAATGTTGAAGTTATTATTATTTTCTTATTATTTTTACCATATTATCATCATT
>NC_061822.1:29376901-29389401 GCF_019202785.1 Penaeus chinensis
AATAATAATAATAATAATAATAATAATAATTATAATTATTATGATGATCATTTTCATCTTTATCATTATTATTATTATTATTATTATTATTATTATCATTATTATTACTATGTTATTATTATCATTATTATCATTATTATTATTATTATCATTATCATTGTTATTACTATTATTATTATATTATTATCATTATAATTATCATCACCATCATTATCATTATCATTATTATTATTTTCATCATTATAACATTTTCATTTTCATTATTATTATTATTATTATTTTTATACTATTATTGTTATTATCATTATTATTGATATTATTATTACTATGATTTTTATTATTGATATTATTATCCTAATTGTTATTAATATCATTATCATTTTTGTTGTCATTATTATCCTTATTGTTATTATCATCATCATTAATACTATTTTTATCATTATTTTCATTGTCATTCTTATATTATTAATATTATTGTTATTATAATGAAAATAATAACCGTTATTATAATCATTATTATTATCCTCCTCATCATTATCATTAACAGTGTTATAATTTTTTAAATTACTTTTATTGCTATTGTTACTATTATTATTATTATTATTATTATTATTATTATTATTATTATTATTGTTATTATTATTATTATTATTATTATTATTATTATTATTATTATTATTTTTATTATTATTGTCAACATTATCATTATTATCATCATTATCATTATCATCATCATCATCATCGTCATCATCATCATCATCATGTTTATTTATTTACTTACTTTTCTTCACGCTACCCATTTTCTTTAAACTATGAGCGACCACAATAAATACAAAGGGGGACTATTGTATAACAAACTCGACTTCGAGGCAGAGCAAAATCACACAAAGAATATTAAAATGAGACAGAATTTCGCAGCCGTGCTTTCACAAATGCAACTAACTGTGCTCGCGTTTCTCCTCAGGCAAAATGTGGTGTGCTGGAAAAAAGGAAAAGAAAAAAAAAAAAACATAATTTTTTCTGAAAGGAGATGCACATTTCGAGAATTATTATTACTGCTATTGTTATTATTCTATTATTGTTATCGTTATTTATATCATTACTCTTCTTCTTCTTCTTCTTCTTATTATTATTATTATTATCATTATCATTATTATTAATATCATTATCATAATTATTACTGTTGTTACTGTTTTTGATGTTATTATCATTATTGTTATTATTATTATTATTATTATTATTATTATTATTATTATTAATGTTATTATTGTTATTGCTATTATTATTAATATTATTATAATCATTATTATTATCGTTATTATTATTATTATCATTATTATCATTATTATTATTTTCATTATCATCATCATCATTATTGTTATTATTATTATTGTTATTACCATTATCTTCATCATTATTTTCATTATTATTATTATCATTATTATTATCGTTATCATTATTACTATTATTATTATTATTATTATTATTATCATTATTATCATTATTATTATCATTATTATTATTACTGCTTATTGAGAACATTATTGTTATTAGTATTACTTATTGAGAACATTATTATTATTATGATACTATTATCATTAACATTATTATTATTATGATACTATTATCATTAACATTATTATTATTAGCATTAGCATTATTATCATCTTTATTATTGTTATTATTATTATTATCATTATTATTATTACTGTTATCATTACTGCTACTACTATTACTTCTACTACTATTATTATTATTATAATTATTATTATTATTATTTGTATGATTACTATTATCATCATTATTATTAATAATCATAATAATAATAATAATAATAATGAATAATAATAATAATAATAACGAATAATACTACTAATAATAACAACAATAATAATAATAATAATAATAATAATAATAATAATAATGATAATGCAAGCTCTCAATGCAAATACAAATCAGCCGCGTCTGTATGGTCAACTTTCCCATATGGTTGCGAATCCTGGACACTGACGCCTGGAAACCTAGGCAATATAGAGGTCGCAGAAATGTGGTTCTACTGCAGGCTGTTACGCATTCCTCATTCTGACCCGAGCGCGAGAACTTGAATTCTTCGGACATGGAATCCGTAAAGAGACATTAGGAAACCTTGGCCTGAGCAGTAAAATTGAAGGCAAGCTCGAGGTAGACCGAGAAAGACATTCCTTGACAATTTTAATATACAAACACTTCGATGCCGCAGAGATAGAGCCCGATAACATGTTGCCGGAAAGAAGATTTTTGCTATTATTTTCATTATTATTATTATTATTTTCATCATCATTACTACTATCATTATATTTATTATTATTATTATTATTATTATTATTATTATTATTATTATTATTATTATCATTATCATCGTCATTATCATTATTATCATTATCATTATTATCATCATCCTTATTATTATTATTATAATTATTATTATCATTATTATTATTACTATTATTATTGTTATTATTATTACTGTATTTATTATTGTTGTTGTTACTATAATAATTATCATTGTTATTATCATTATTATTATTGTTATCATTATTATTAGTAGTAGTAGCAGTAGTATTAGTATTAGTATTAGCATCATTATTATCATTATTATATTTTTTATTATCATTATTATATTTTTTATTATCATTATTATCATTATCATCATCATTATGATTATTATTATTATTATCATTATCATTATTATCATTATTATCATTATTATCATTATCATCATCATCATTATCGTTATTATTATTATTATGATACTATTATCATTAACATTATTATTATTATTTTCATTATTATTATTACTGCTTATTGAGAACATTATTATTATTATTTTCATTATTATTATTACTGCTTATTGAGAACATTATTATTATTATTGTTATCATTATTATTATCAGTATCTTTATTATTATTATCATTATTATTATTACTGCTTATTGAGAACATTATTATTATTAGTAGTAGTAGCAGTAGTATTAGTATTAGCATCATTATTATCATTATTATTATTACTGTATTTATTATTGTTGTTGTTACTATAATAATTATCATTGTTATTATCATTATTATTATTACTGTATTTATTATTGTTGTTGTTACTATAATAATTATCATTGTTATTATCATTATTATCATTATCATCATCATTATGATTATTATTATTATTTTCATTATCATCATCATCATTATCGTTATTATTATTATTATCATTATCATTATTATTAATAATCATAATAATAATAATAATGATAATGCAAGCTCTCAATGCAAATACAAATCAGCCGCGTCTGTATGGTCAACTTTCCCATATGGTTGCGAATCCTGGACACTGACGCCTGAAACCTAGGCAATATAGAGGTCGCAAGAAATGTGGTTCTACTGCAGGCTGTTACGCATTCCTCATTCTGACCCGAGCGCGAGAACTTGAATTCTTCGGACATGGAATCCGTAAAGAGACATTAGGAAACCTTGGCCTGAGCAGTAAAATTGAAGGCAAGCTCGAGGTAGACCGAGAAAGACATTCCTTGACAATTTTAATATACAAACACTTCGATGCCGCAGAGATAGAGCCCGATAACATGTTGCCGGAAAGAAGATTTTTGCTATTATTTTCATTATTATTATTACTGCTTATTGAGAACATTATTATTATTATGATACTATTATCATTAACATTATTATTATTATGATACTATTATCATTAACATTATTATTATTATCATTATCATCATCATCATTATCGTTATTATTATTATTTTATTATTATTATTTTTATTATTATTATTTTCATTATTATTATTATTTTATTATTATAATTATTATTATTATTTTCATTATTATTATTACTATTATTATTGTTATTATTATTATTATTGTTATTATTATTATTATTGTTATCATTATTATTAGTAGTAGTAGCAGTAGTATTAGTATTAGTATTAGTATTAGTATTAGCATCATTATTATCATTATTATTATTATCATTGTTATTACCATTATCTTCATCATTATTTTCATTATTATTATTATTTTATTATTATTATTATTATTATTATTAATATTATTATTATCATTATTATTATCGTTATTATTATTATTGTTTTTGTTATCATCATCATCATCATTACCATTATTATTATTACTATTGTTATTATTGTTCGTCTTCTACGTTTGCTTGGTGTTTCTCCATGATGCTTGAGGGTGAAGAAAACACCGATGAAAACTAAAGTTGGTTCATTGGAGATCAGCTCTGACAAAATAAATACGGAACTCTTCTTGTCCCTCTGCCCCACACGCCAGGCTCCGTCTGCGACTGTCTACTGCCAGACGTGTGACTACAGAGACAAACTAAAATGTTGTACTCTATAACATACAGAGATTCTCACTCTTTCATATAGGTGATATGCTACACATCAATATAAACTAATCATATTCTTCTATATTTAACATGGTATAACATATCACACAAAAGACAGTGTATAATATATAATCACATAATTATCACTAACTACGTACGATAATCATGGCATCACAATCCGTATGCACTGGCATCACAACGTGGCACTCACAACTCACATCATTGTCATAACTCACTTCATTACACAACCCACAATTATTATTATGATTATTATTATCAGTATCTTTATTATTATCAGTATCAATATTATTACCAAAAATAATATAATTATCTTTATTATTATTATTATTATAATTATTGTCATTATTATTATTATCATTATAATTATTATCATTATCATTATCATTATCATTATTATCATTATCATTGTTATTCTATTATTATTATAAAAAAAAAATTGTGTTTGTTTAGGGGAGGTGGGTATATGTATCCCAAATATTTTTCTTATTCGACAAAAAATCCCAGCGACAGCATGACAACACATTAGCGTTAGTAGAGCCAAAAATAACAACAGTCATTAGATTTTCTTTCTTATGATAACAGCATTTGATTTAAACATTACAAATGATTCGTTTGCGAGATATATGCAATTGTTTCACTTGAGAGGGGAATGGGTGAGGAAGTGTTCAGGGTAGTCATGATACATGTTGTAACGGAGGACCAACTATTGCAAAAGCCTTTGATTAAAACTTTACAAATGATTCGTCTTCGAGACTGCAATTGCTTCAGTTGAGAAGGAAATGGCTGAGGTATAGAAGAGAGTCAAAATACGTGTTATAAAGAGCACCAACCATTGTAAAGGCTGATATTGAATATTGATATAGTACAAAATATTAAAGTAATGTTCTGTAATTGTGTACTTCAAGAAAATGTAATACAATGGAAGAGAAGATGAAAAAGACATACAGATGTATGGATATATAAAGATGAAGATAGAGAATGAGAGAGAGAGAGAGAGAGAGAGAGAGAGAGAGAGAGAGAGAGAGAGAGAGAGAGAGAGAGAGAGAGAGAGAGAGAGAGAGAGAGAGAGAGAGAGAGAGAGAGACAGAGAGAGAAAGAGAGTAAGAGAAATAGAGAGAGAGAGAGAGAGAGAGAGAGAGAGAGGAGAGAGAGAGAGAGAGAAAGAGAGAAAGAGAGAAAGAGCGAAATATATATATATATATATATATATATATATAGAGAGAGAGAGAGAGAGAGAGAGAAGAGAGAGAGAGAGAGAGAGAGAGAGAGAGAGAGAGAGAGAGAGAGAGAGAGAGAGAGAGAGAGAGAGAGAGAGAGAGAGAGAGAGAGAGAGAGAGAGAGAGAGAGAGAGTCTCAGAGTGGTCAGATGCTTCAATGTCACGCCCTCTAAGTAACAGAGGTGACCAATAAGGCGGCACCGCCGCCGTACTGACCTAAGCCACGCCCACTGCGCTCATAACCTCCGGCGTAACCTTGACCCGGACAGCCTCCGGGCTAGTACAGTGGAGACGTGTCTGCCTCTCATCCGAGGAGTCGGCGGTTCGCACCCCACCCAGGCGCGAGAAGTTGCAATTGTCGCCTGGAGGTTACTGCTGTGGCTGGGCATCATGGCTGGTAAGGACTAAGCCCGAGTCAGCTCCAGCTGACACACGTTAGCGAGTCGACATTAGTCGACACAGGCCAGGCTCCCCTCAAGGGCATAGCCCGGGCGAGACTCAGCTTCGCATATCGGACTTATCCTTATCCTTGACCAGGACAATCACTCGGACGCGGCCTCCTCCTAGGGGGTCACCCTCCAGGGTCCCCACCGGCCTAGCCGCTGCCCGGGTCTTTACTTCTACACAAGCCGGCCATTCTAACGCTACACTATTAATAATAAATAATGAAAACAGGCCGTGAGTTTCCGTCAACCAAACCCTGAGAATTTGGTGGACAGCAGTGGTAACAAGTACCTAACAGAGAGAGAGAGAGCGAGAGAGAGAGACAGAGAGAGAGGGGGGGGGGGTGAGGGAAATAAAGGACAAGTAATTTATAAAAGGACATTTATCGAAGAGACCAAAGTGATGGACGGCAAAGATCGAGAAAATACTGTTGTGATCTTTTAGCAAGAAATGAGAAAATATGGAACGGTCGTAAACATCAACAAATGTAAAGAAAGAAAACTTGGGACAAAGCACGAACTTACAAGCACACTACCTCATGTGTGCACACACGCACACACACACACGCACACGCACCCATACACGCACACGCACACGTACACGCACACGCACACATACACGGACACACACTCACACGCACACACACACATGCACACGCACACATACACACACACGCACACACACACACACACACACACACACACACACACACACACACACACACACACACTTTTAGTATCGGTTATGTCTCCTGAAATCTGTTAAATGTGAAGCTTTTATTCTATAATTTATACGCCTCTGGATTAGTATTAGATGTATTTTTAACTAACTAGTTATTATGAAGCTTTTAGTATTGTTTTGTTAATTTAATGATATTTTTCAGTTACTTTAGAATTATTCATTTATTCCAGTATGATTATGTATGTTATATTATTTCTTATTTCAGATTTTTTTTTATCATCCATATATCATGTGCATTATCGAGTTAAAATGAATTGTAGAGTATATTCAATATATAGTGTGTATTCGCCATCAAAAATAGATAATTCTCAATCAACATTTCTTAGTATTCTTAGACTATCAAAAAATAATGATGCATGTTTAGTTATCTTCTCACAATAGGTTTATTTGAATTAAACTTTTGATATATTTATTCATTGAAAATTTTCTGCCGCGTCGACATGCTAAAGTCATTAGCGGCGTGTTCAAAATAGAGCAATAGGGTGGGGCTTGAGGGCGAAGTTTTGTGGCGAAAAAGGTAAACATGAGTAACGATTTGGATAAGTGGAGAGAAGAAGGGGATGAAGAAGAGAAGGAAGTGGAGAGGAGGAGGAGAAAATACCATGCAAAATTAGTTGAGGCGAGGAGGGCCGTAGTTTAAGGCAGGGGCGAAATTGAATAATATTTTACACCTTTGACTCTTTCATTAATCATATTGTACACAACAGAATCGGTAAACACTCCACAGAATGGAAATAAAATTATTGAGCAAAATTCTTTCGTAATTCTGACTTATACCCCCCCTCCCCATCTCCCCCGCATTCTAGATTCGAACGCACTTTTATAATATTATTATGGTACGCACAGATATTTTAATAATGATACCACACACACACACACACACACACACACACACACACACACACATATATATACACACTACATATATATATACACATTTTTATTCATATTTACATATATATACACATTTTTATTCATATTTACATATATATACACATTTTTATTCATATTTACATATATATACACATTTATGTATACACACACACACACACATATATATACACACACACATATATACATACATATATACATACATACATACATACATACATGTAATATATATATATATATATATATATATATATATATATTTATAAATATTTATTAATGTGTGTGTATGTATGTGAGTGCGTGCGTATGTGTGTGGGTGTGTATGTGCGTGTGTATGTATGTATGCATGTAACTATGTCCATATTCATATACAGTACATATATGACGAGGGTAAAAATACGAACAGAAATTCTACCAAAAGAGAGCCGTGGAATTTCGGTGTGTGTGTGTGTGTGGGGGGGGGGGGGGGTAGCCAGAAATTAAAATGGAATGGCGCAGAAATCTCATTTATGACACAATAAAATAGAAAAATGAATGCTGAAATGAAAGGACAAATTTGCAAAGTGATACACAAATGTGCGTCTGGACGTACATGCACGCACACACTACACACTATACACATACATACGCGCTCATATATAGAGACAATAATAATGATAATGCTGTTCATAACAATAACAACAATTGTTATAACAAAGATGTTAATGATAATGGCATCATTATTGTAGTAATGATGATGATGATTATCATAATAATAACAATAACAGCAGTAACAACAAAAATGATGATAATGATAATACTAATGACAATAATGATAATAACAATGATCATAGATAATGGTGATAATGATTATGATGATGGTAACGATAGTAATGATGATAATGACAACAATATTGACAACAGCAATTATCAATATAACAGTTATGGTGATAATGATGATAATGATGATAATGATGGTTATATCGATGGTGACAATACTGAGGACGATAATTATAATGATAATAATCATGAGGATAACAATGATGGTAATGATATGAAGAAAACGCCAAAGAGTCTGGTGATACTTCCATCAAAATCACAGGTATATAATCGTTTCTGACACCTGTCGAGGAATGATATTATCCGCTGAGATGATTGACACTCCCGCTGTATATATTAATTCGAGTTTTAGCAGGTGGATAGCGATATGGGACATATTTAATCTACGTAGACCGCGCTGTCCTTTGTGTTTTGTCATCGGTGACAATTTCTGAAGAAAAACAAAAATGGATATATAAAAAAAAAAAAAAAAATCTAATTAAATGAAAAGACTTCATTCGAAATAGCTGCTGTTGACTTCCCTTACCTGTTATACGTATTCAATATTTTATAAATCAATCCTTCCTTAAGTAATTACCTTTTAAAATCTCTTTTAGGTTCCATCTTTAAAACATTAAACACGAAAAAAACAAGTCTGATTTTGAATTGTAAACACATCTAGCGCATGTAAATGGATAACGTTAAACACTTTGTATATGAATATTTTGGTTGCTTCAGCTGTGTAAAAATAAGGATTTTTGGCCAATTTAGTTGCAATGACTAAGGTAATAATATTAACGATTACCATGTCTAGCATTCTGATTTATTTTCTTATTGAAAAAGTTCTGCCGTTTCAACATCTAAGATCCTTACCGGCGTCTTCAAGCCATAGTTTGAGGCTTGGTGGCCCTCAAGTATAGCATTATTATAAACTATTGCTTCGGGTAAAAGTGACTTAACGATTAGGATAAGTGAACAGATGAAAGGGAAGAAGTGAAGGAAGTGGAAAGGGAGAGAAGAAAAGACCACGCCGCCCCTCCCCCCCAAAAAAAATGAAGTTTCCAATGTCGAAATACAAAAATCTCCCACATTTTTTTTCGAGAAAATTAAATGATAAAACATACCTATTTTATTTCCCTAAACAATGGACATTTCAGTTGCATTTCTTCCTATTTGATCTAGCTAGCTACTCTTAAAATGAGTTCTAGAACAGTTATTCCCAAATGTACAACAAAAGCCACAAAAAGTTACTAGGGAAAATCGTTAAAAGCTAATTCGTCAGGCGGTCTTCAGTGTTCATGAGGAAATATGCTATGAACTCATGTCTCCAGAGGATATTATATTCCAATTAGGTAAATAAAGCTTGTACAGGTTATTGCCATAAGTGTAAATAACTAATTAATTAAATAAAAACATAAATTAAAATCTGGACTTTTATTATCTCTATCGAATAACTCGCATCAATATTTGCAATTAGTAGAAGACTGTGTAATACTCTTGCATGTATCAAAAGTAAATTTACTTATGTAATTGTATGTAGAAAGTCAATTGCAAATTATAATTCCTATCTATTATGACACATGTGTACCAAGGAAGTAAAAAAAAAAAGATCTTTCCCCAACTTTGATAACAACGCATTTTATGACAGCAGACCAGGGTTTCTCGGAAAGCAATACTGCATATACATTCGCAGGTACACGGATGTAAATAGACATCCACACACACACTCTTTCTATATATGCACACACACACACACACACACACACACACACACACACACACACACACACACACACACACACACACACACACACACACACGCACAATGTATTTTTCTTTACACTATTTTCATTGCAGCATCTCTTGCCTCAACATCTTAATTAAAAACGAAGGAGTAATTGGGTAGGACTAGTAACGGAATCCTGATGGCGCAGCTAATGTAAACCAAAACGCAAAAAAAAAAAAAAAAAAAAAAAAATCAACTCTCAAAAATGTATCTCCCTCTATCTGTCTGTCTATTTGTCTATGTACTTATCTCTCGGTCTTACTTTCTCTTCCTTCACGCTTACTTTGTCTCTTCCTCAATCTCTCTAGTCCTTGCCTCTCTCTCTCTCTCTTCTTCCTTCCTTTCCTTCTCGCTGCGTCTTTCCCTTCTTCCCTCCGTCCCTCCCAACCTTCCCAACTTTCCCTCCCTTCCCTCCCTTCTCTCAGCATCCCCCCATCCCCCCTACCTCCACTTTCCCTCCCTCTCTTCTTTCTCTTCCTTCTCTTTCCCCACTCCCCCCCCCCACCTCCTCCTCCAGCCCTCCCTACCCCCCACTTACCCACCCTCTTTCCCCCCCCTTCTCCCCCCCCCACCCCCCTCTCTTCAACAACCTGCATCTGCAACATACAAGTTGACAACTTCTTTCTCCGGATCATTTCACTCTCTCACGTCGATAAGACAGACACGTCACAACTCAGAAATGAGCTCCGACTTTCACGTCAACGGAGCTGGCGGCGGAATTTGAAATGTGAAGTTTGTTCGGCCTGGGAAGTTTGTGTTGTTGATTACATGCTGTTCATGTCATGTTCGAGTCGTATATTGCACGTCCAAAACACATTTCACTTGGATTTACGTGAAGGCTCCAGCACGGAATAGTTAATGTTTTGTGATGATGCAACACCTTGACTGCAGCATTTGTAGTGGTCTAATCATAAGAGATTAGTGGAGGATTCTGTAAAAGATGGAAAGGTTGTTTAATATCCCAAGAGGCGTAAGAGGGATAATCTGCGAATCATTCAATAAACTGTAAATAGTGCAATGGATTAAAGAGGATTTGTTGCGGTCACTTGATATAAAAATCATTTCGTGGTTGAGAGGTTCTTGGGAAAACAAACAAAGAAACAGAAAAGAAAAGAAAGAAAGACAAAAGGAAAGAAAGTAAAAAAAAAAAAAAAAAAAATATATATATGTATATATATATATAAATATATATATGTATATATATATATCCATATATACATATATCATATCTATCTATCTCTACACACACACACACACACACACACACACACACACACACACACACATATATATATATAAAGGCAAATAAAAAAGAGAAAAGAAAAATACGATAACGCTATAAAAGATTTGATAACAATCCCCAAAAAATATATTCCTTTCATAAAAAAAAAAAAAAAAAAAAAAATCAGGAATTTCCCCAAATTCAGAAGATAATCCCATCATCAAAACGACATTTGTCTGCGAGTGACGATTGATAAATTTAACACAAGCAGATTTTTTTTCACGCAAACCTCCCAAGATAAGACTCAGGGTTGAAAAATATGACTAATAACCACCGTGTCTAATTAGACTTCTCGATTAATTAATAGTTAATCTTCAATAAATAAATATATGAACTAATATAAGCTTTAGATTTAATCTTATATAAGAAGATAATTTTTTTTTGTTCTTATAGTTTTGAGTGGTGCGGAGTTTTATGAATGTTGAATGAATAATATTCATAATTGATAATTACATTAATAATTGATTATTATTATAGTATAATGTGATTAGTATATAATATAATTAATATATATTATGTAATTAATATATAATATTATATCATTGACATATATATTTAATCAATAGAGGGTTTCCGAAGAACACTTCAACATAAGTAGCTTTAACGGGAATAATGAGTATTTATTACACATTATTAATTTTAATGTTTCCGTATTTTTCCTCTTCGTAAGAGCTTGGTTAAGCGAGGCAGTCGGTTGGTATTTAATGTTCCAGGATCTTCTCGCTTTTACCACTAAATTAGGAACGGAGATATTAAATTATGTCCGACTCATATAAATGATTAATTTCTTCCACCACAAAGCGTGGGTAGTGCTAATTATGTTACAATTTATCTTTCTTAGAGGATTAACATTAAGCTTTGTAGTGGAGTGGTGTATTTTCATTTTTTCTATTTTTTTTTTCTTTTGCGAGTTCTAAGTTGATTATT
>NC_061822.1:29394401-29396901 GCF_019202785.1 Penaeus chinensis
ATCTTCCATCACTATTTACCCATGACTTTGCATTTCGGCTTCTCCTGTATCTTCATTTCTTTGTCTCCGCCTGTCCATTACCTTATTTATTGTTCACTTTGGTCTCAGATGCAGTGATCGAATAACTTTCACTGTTGGCATGTCTAAAGGAGCATGGGACAGTGAAGCATCCCTTCCGTCCACTAGCTTCTATGTCACTCTTGGACAAGGCTTAGTACCCAGTTGCCTTCCATTGGGTGCAGCTCGAATTAAAATCAGGTGAATACTATTGAGAAAATTATAATCTTGTTACTTCGTGTGTCATAGCGCTGAAAATGTTGCTGACTGACAGGTTTGGATAAAGGATGTATTCCTTTCTGAAAAGCTGAAAGAGGCAGTTATGCAATATATGAAGTATATGTATAATGAGATACATTCTTATTGGTAAATCAAGGATTCCTAAAGTAGTAGGTGAAATCCTACAGGGTGACCTCCACTGATGATCTGCACGTGGCAAGATTCCTCCCCTCTCTTTGTATTTGCCCAACAGACGGAGGCGGCGAGGGAAGGAGGTATAAATATAAGGAGAAAACCAGGCACTTCTAGCGAAACGCCTTCCGACAGATTTAACATCGGGATCGCGTCTTGGGAAAAAAAAAAAAAAAACAAAAAAAAAAACACCTCAAAATAGAAGCGGTTAACAAGAGTTTAGGGATCCGCGTTGAGCTTCTATTTTGAGGTGCTACTCCACCAGAAACATTACGAGACGACGCCCTGTCCTGGAGAGACCTTCAGAGCTTCACTTCGCTGGCTGTCGCCCTCAGGTTACTTAAGAAGGACCCGGCTTTGATTCAGCTTTTCAGTCGCACTTGCAACATCTGAATACTACGTGTAAGTACAGGTTCGATTTATATGGCTTGTATTGTGGTGGATTTCTGTCATAGGAGTGAAAGTGGAATTTATAAATATCACATTTCAGGAGGAACATTCAGCTTATTTAAGTACTGATATTGCTCGGATTTCCTCTTGTAAAACTGGCATGTCTCTTTATAACAGGAAGGCACTATTTACTATTAACACCATCGTGCAAGTGATTGGATGGTCTATATTTTCTTTGAATACAATTCACAAGACTTTCATATCTTAATTGTATAGGTGCAAGTCCTCTAATTAATTATTATGTTAATCATTGTTGACTGTTATCAAGTATTCCCGAAAATATGATTAAATTACATATCAAAGTATAGTGACCTTGGAAGGATAACGAAAAATTAAATATTCAGAAATTATTTCCCACAACCTCAGTATCTTAAGAGAAAATTAAATATATAACAAACCCTTCTTCTTTTACGAATTAGACTGGGAATGAATCACGTAAGTTAATAGATCCGATTAACCATCGAAATTGATTAACCTTCCAATTGGCCCATAAATTACTATCACATTCTTAGGGCAACTTTTCGCACAATTCTGTTTACCACAACAACAAAAAACGAATAAATGAAACATAAAACAGAATTATGAATAGAGATTGATGTAAAAAAAAGAAAAAAGGTTTGCGGGAGTCATCAAAATTCTGCGTTCAGTGAGCAGGCAGAGAACTTCGGTCAAATAAATGTAGAAAATGAAACTGCAGTTCTTTACTAATTCAATTATACGTAACCAATCCGATTCAAGTTAACTGTCATTGAATACAATACACAATAAAATAACACAAACAGCTAAAAGAGAAAATGCTGAATTGACCTCCAAAGATCGATACCAAATTAAAGTATCGAGTTCCATAGATTCACAGATCAGTATGTAAAAGCTTATTTCTGTGTTTAAGTAGTGTTTTTTTTTTTTTTTTTTTTTTTTCAAGTGCCTTTGGTTGCTGTTAAAGTTACCCCTGTGCAACTTGTTTGGAGCGAGAAGGGGGGTGTAAGAATTAATTAATGTTGGGTCGATAGAGAGGGAGATGAGGAGGCAGAAACACGGGCTGATAGAGAAATAGTTGAAGAAGCATACGGAAATAGGTGAATAGATAGATAGACATGTAGATGGATAGATAGGTAGCCAGATAGACAAGTAGAAAAAGAGATAGGTAAGTAGGTTGGTAGTTATATAGATAGATAGGAATAAACACGGAAAAACGGACAGATACACAGTTAAACAAATAGTTAGGGAGATAGACCGATGAGTAGGTAGGTAGGTAGGTAGGTAGGTAGGTAGGTAGGTAGGTAGGTAGGTAGGTAGGTAGGTAGGTAGGTAGGTAGGTAGGTAGGTAGGTAGGTAGGTAGGTAGATAGATAGATGGATAGGCAGTTAGACAGACAGACAGATATTTGATTTAATAAACAGAAAGTTATATGGAAAGATAGACAGAGATAAATGGTAAAATATAATGATAGAAGATAGACACACAGATAGACAGAGATAAAGATCTAGACACAAATATATATACAATATACATTCCATACAATTACATCCGGTTAGCATTAAGGAAGTTGCACCATCGTCATATTTCCTCGTTGATTCCGTAA
>NC_061822.1:29439401-29446901 GCF_019202785.1 Penaeus chinensis
GGTATCATCCATTCATGTTAATCCCAACTATTTTAAAAACAGTAACACGGAAAGGGAATAAAATAATAACGATATAAATCTTATTTCCCCCCCTCCCCTCCCCCTAAATCTGCAAAAAAACCCCACAAATAACACACCTTTAAACCTTTAATTCACACTATTACAACCAAAACAATAGCAAAACACACCATGTTGTACAACACCTTTAAATCTGAAACACAAACATACACCTACCTATTACACCCCCCTCCCACACACACACACACACACCCTCTTCCCCGCTGAGACGCAGAACTATTTTCGAAGCAATTGAACCTTATGAACCTTATCTCATATACCCCAGACGTTTTCACTAGCCATAAAATAACTAGCGATGCGCACAGAAGAATGGCTGAGGCGTTTACCTTACCAGATGTACCCGACTTTTGCTGTTTCCTCTTTGCAGTTGAGTTTGAAAGAATTTTCCTTTTTTAGAGGGTGGGTTGGAAAGTACGCGTGGTCGATTACTATCATTATTAGTAGTACTTTATACACACACACACATATATATAGTGCGTGTGTGTGTGTGTTTGTGTCTGTGTGTGTGTGTGTGTTTGTGTGTGTGTGTGTGTGTGTGTGTGTGTGTGTGTGTGTGTGTGTGTGTGTGTGTGTGTGTGTGTGTGTGTGTGTGTGTGTGTGTGTTTGTGTGTGTGTGTGTGTCTGTGTGTGTATTTGTTTGTGTGTGTGTTTGTGTGTGTGTTTGTGTGTGTGTGTGTCTGTGTGTGTGTGAGTGTGTGTGTGTGTGTGTGTGTGTGTGTGTGTGTGTGTGTCTGTTTGTGTGTGTGTGTTTTAATAATGGGTTATCAAAACCATCTGCCTCTTGTATAGACCCCGGAAACAACATTCCACAAACACGACGATCTCACTGCGGGATCCGACTCAGTATCGAAGACCTTAAATTCAATTAGGGGAGCGGCGCCAGATCACAGACGAAGAAGGATTCAACGGAACCGAACGCAGGATCTTAGATGGAAATGAGAGGTGTGTGTCTGATGAGTGAGTGATCCGCCAGCGCTGTCTTAAGAGTGAATATTGAGTGAAGGGAATTTTTTTTAATACGAGGGGAGAGCTGGGTGAATAAGATCGGCTCATGGTCCTTGTTCGTCTAATGCTGTGTTTTTTTAGGAATGGTGGGGGATAGGTGGGGATGGTAGGGGGAAAGATGGGGATGCTGGGGGGAGAGATGGGGATGCTGGGGGGGATGATGGGGATGCTGGGGGGGGGGAGATGGGGATGCTGGGGAAGAGGTGGGGGTTGGGGGAAAGGGGGAAGGGAGGGAAGGCGGGGAAAGGGGGAGGGGTGAAGAGAGAGGGGAAGGAGAGGTCAAGAAAGGAGGTGGGAGGTGGGGAAGGGGAAGGGGAAGGGGGGGAGGGGAGGATAGGTAGGGTGAGGGAAGGGGAATGGAGGGGAGGTGCGGAAGGGGGAGATAGGAAAGGGGAGAAGGTGGGGAAGATTGGGACAGGAGAGGGGTAAAGGGAGAAGGAAGGGAAGGGAAAAAAGGCAGAAAGGGGGAAGGAGAAAAGGGAAAAAGATGGAAAAGGAAGGGAGAAAATAAAGTCGAGAACCTTCCTTTTTCACGCCGTGTTTGTGTGAGGTAAGTAACTGGGAGAAAATATGTTGGGTTCGAGAAGAAGAAATGGAGGAAGGAAGAGGTTCAGGATAAGAACGGAAAGAGCAAACCCGCGGTCGTTTGACATTATACAGGGGGGGGGGGGGGTGCGTATGGGTAGTATGTACACACTTTCTCTCTCTCTCTCTCTCTCTCTCTCTCTCTCTCTCTCACATAGTTACCCTCCCAGTCTCTCTTTCTCTCGCCCCCCCTCTCTTTTCGTCCTCTCTCTCTTTCTCTCCTCCCCCTGCTCTCTCTTTCCCCTTCTCACTCTCTTTCTCCCCCTTCCTCTTTCTGTATCTCTCCCTCCTCGCCCCCCCCCTCTCTCTCTCTTTCTTTCATTCTCCTCCTTCCCCCCTCTCTCTCTTTCTCCCCCTTCCTCTTTCTGTATCTCTCCCTCCCTCACCCCCGCCCCCCTCTCTCTCTCTCTCTCTCTTCCTTTCATTCTCTACCTTTCCCCCTCTCTCTCTTTCTCCCCCTTCCCCCCTTCTCTCTCTCTCTCCTCCTTCCCTCTCCCTCTCCCTCTCTCTTTCTCTCCTCCCTCTCCCTATCTCTC
This sequence comes from Penaeus chinensis, assembly GCF_019202785.1. Classification (NCBI taxonomy): domain Eukaryota; kingdom Metazoa; phylum Arthropoda; class Malacostraca; order Decapoda; family Penaeidae; genus Penaeus; species Penaeus chinensis. The sequence goes on from NC_061822.1 coordinate 29,441,606, forward strand.
CCTCTCTCTCACACACATTCTACATCACATCACATTCTAACATCTACCTCCTTCCACTCTGTTCCGTATGCGAAACGCCCAAGGTGCTTATCGTAAGACTCGCTAAGGTTTACCGCAAAATCTCCCGGCTTTCAGTTGGTGTCACGCTCCGAAAAAAAAAAAAAAAATCTCTTTCAGCGAACCCCTCTTATGAAAACCCTGTGAGGAGGTAAGCCTGACGAGAAGGGCCTGGGAATGGTTAGCTAATGTGGGGGGATAGGGATAGGGGGTAGGGGGTTGTGATTTAGTTATGGGAGGGAGAGGGGAGGGGTAGAGGACAAGGAGAGGGTGGGAGAGGGGAGGGGTAGAGGGAAAGGAGAGGGTGGGAGAGAGAGGGGAGGGTAGAGGTTTAGGAATGGGGGAGGGGTAGGAGGAGGGAGGGAGAGAGAGGGGTGGGTAGCGATTGAGTGTCGGGGGAAGGCGGTAGGGGAGGAGAGGGGAGAGATGCGATTTTGTAGTGGGGGAGTGGGTGGGGGGTAAGTAGGGGAAAGGATTCTGAACGTAGGAGGGAGGAGGTGGGGGTGGGTAGGAGGGGGTTTTGGTCCCAGGTGGTAGCGACTCAGCGGTAGATAAGTGGGGGTGGGAGACGGAGGGGGGGGGGGGGGTGAGAGGAACCAGGTGGTAGCGAAAGACTTAAATCGGGAGTGAATAGGTTAGGGAAAAAAGGATTCTCTATCTTGCTATCCTCAAAAAGGGTAACAGATGCTTCTCTTGACAAACCTCTTCAAGATGTTCAAATGCTAAGTACTTAAAAAGGAGTCTTAGTATTACGATTATGCAAAATAGACTTTGATTTCTACAAGACCCTTTTATTAGACTTAAAACAGCCTGTGATTATGCCCAATTTGATTTGAATTTCTACCAAGCCTCTTTCGTGGGACTAAAAACAGACTTTGATTATACTCCGTTCAATTTGAATTTCGACTAGATTCTTTCAGAGGACATAAACCAGCTTTTTATTCTACTCAAGTTCAATCTGAATTCTACCAAGGCACTTAAAACATCTTCTAATTTAATTTTTTTCTCTCCTTTCTATCACCCATTTTCACGCTACTAAAAATCTAACTTGATAACGAACAGTTTAATGCGAGTTCAACCGGACACTTTCAAGTCCGAAAATCACACTTGATTATGCACATTCTTATTTAACTTCGAGCGAGTTTTCCTTATCCGAAAGTGGCTTCGCATAACCCCCAAAGAACCAGGCGTTTCTCGAGCGCCCACTTCGAGTCGTGATAAGAATAAGATTCCTTCGTCCTCAAGCAAATATAGATTTTTACCCCCCTTGGAATGAAAAAGAAAATGGAATGAAAAGAAAATGGAATGAAAAAGTACACTTATTCTTCGAGTCCCGATTTTTTTTTCTTTTTTTATTATATTTCCGAATGATAACTGTTTTGCAGTAGTTTAAAAGCTCTAACTTTCGGTTCCTAAGCTACTTTTAATGGTCTGCGAGGATTTCTACGTGCCCCTGGAATCTAAATCAGATGCTCTACTTCTCTGAAATCTCTTTTCCTTGTGATACATACTTACATGTATATGGATAGATAGATAGAAAGTTAAATATATACACGCACATACATACGCGCGCACACGCATACAGATATATATACACATATACATATATATACATATATATGTATATATATGTATATATATACATATATACATATATATGTGTATATATATACACACACACACACACACACATGTGTATATATATACATATATATACACACATATTTACACACACACACACAAATATATATACATACATATATGTATGTATATATGCATATGTATACATGTATACATATACATATATATGAATATATATAAACATACCCACATACGTATATAGATATATGTTTATAAAAATCGGCTAATATAAATATTTACATATAATGTATAACATAGGGGGTATATAAACGTACCATACATGCATGCATAAATACATGCAAGCGTGCAAACACATACATACATACGTGCTCACATAACAAGCATACATGCATCCATCCCTTCATACATACATAATTATACATATCACACACAAACAACCTCCATACAGGCACACGTGTAGATACATAAATCCCATCCTTTCAGTATTAATCAAATCCGGCTTCTGCACCGTAAACCTGGCTCACGAAATGATAATCCAAGGCAACATTTGAACCGGAATGGCAGATACAATCTCCATGAGAAACTTGTCCGCCAAATACCTGAAGGGAAAACCTCAGCAAATCCTCGAGGCTATAAAAGAGTCGTAAGGTGGGCCTTTGGACTCGTAAAAAAGAAAAAAAAAGAAAAAAAAAAGGAGAAAAAAAAAAGATTGTTTGTCACATTTTCCTTCTTTCTTTGTGAGGAATTTTGCTGCAGGGGGAGGGGGTGGGGGAGGGGTTGAGATAGGGGGAAAGGGTGGGGGGGTGGGGGGTGTCCTTTCGGCTTCCAAATAGGAACGGAGCCAATGGAGAGAAAGCATATGGGCTGGAAAATCTGGGTCACAAAATTAAGACAGTTTGATTTTGGAGTTTTTAGTTTTGTTGTTATCATCATCATTATGATTATATATTTCTCATTTTATTATTATTACATCTTTCTTAAATTTTATTATCATTATTATTTTACGGGATCGACGATTGTTTTAATGTTTAAGAGTTTAATTTATAATTGGTAGAATTTTGAAAGGTGTCAGTCAGGTACTTATCAATAAGCTGGATTAATGAGTAAAATGAAGATGAACATAGGAAGAGAAGTGGATAATTTTACGCACAGCGATAAATGATAATCAATGTGAACTACGCTTTCTTTTGTACACAGGTGCATGCACACCTACGTACATAAGTATAAGTTTGTCTCTTTTGGTGTGTTTGTTTCCTGTTTGTGTGCTTGTAAGCATATATGTGTATGTGTGTTATGCGTGTGTGTATGTATGTGTACGTGTACGAGCACAACTTGGACCTCCACAGCCCACGTGTCTCGCCGGACAAGCGCCCGCGATCCGGATTAGAGAGAAGAGGGACAGAAAATCGTCCTCTTCGTCTTTTATAAGCAAAAAGTCGATGCGGGGCGCCGTCGCTGTCAGTCCCCAGATTAACTTTAGCTTTGGCTATTTGAAAAAGCTTCTTCTTCCATAAAGACTTTATTTGTTTATGTATTGTTTTTCTTAATTTTGCAACGAAAATTAGTCTGAATGGCTAATCTAATCGTTATGTAGATATTAAAGATATTCTTTATATGTATATGCGCGCGCACGTGTGTGTGTGTAGGCGTCCGAGAGATAGGCCCGAGAAGAGTATTGTAGATGGCAAGCTTAAGCTGTAAAGTAGACAACCAAGATATCTCGACTTCTTTATTGAAGAGAAATGATGAAGTGCGGCTGCTCCTAGATCTGCCTGTCATATTGTACAGTGATCTAAAGGAGGGATATATACATCACGTGTTCAGCATGTGGCAATCGGTGCTGAAGAAAGATAGTGTTACAATAATACATAGAAGTAGCTCTTGCAAAAGGGGATAGAAACACAACATTGGAACGTCTATTGTAAAGTAATGATTATTCGTATATGTATTTGTATATGAAACTGTGAGGATACGTATGTGTCAAGCATGGAAGATTAGATAAATTATGTAGCATATAGTGATATGATATAGATATAACTGAGTTACAGTGTGTGTGTATGTAGGTGTACAAAGTGTGTTTAAACAACCTAATGTGAACTGGGAATATGCTAGAGGCAGATTCTAATCTGTCAACATCATCTCTATTGAAAAAAATCCTAGCTAACTACCTTAATCGAGCCTAATATCTAACTGCTGATTTTTTTTTTCTTTCCTTTTCTTTGGGTTTTTCTGTTCTTCTCTTTTCCAGACTTCTCGGTGTTGTCAGATTCTTGTCAGAGAGCCTTGGGGAAAAGTTTCAAATTTCTAAAGGTCTTGATTATCCCCTTTCATCCTTGGTCTTCTTCCTTCTCCTCCTCTTTCTCTCATTCTCTTCTTATCTTTCATCTCTTTCTCCCCTCTCCACTTACTCCTCCTTATTATTGTTCTCTTCTTTCACATTTCTTTTGACTTCTCTTCCACCTCTTCTTTTCCCCTTCCTACTTCTCCCTCTCTTCCTCCTCCTCTTCCTCCACCTCCTTCTCTCTCTGTTCTTTCCTCTCCTTCACCCCCCCCCCCCCCCCCCCCCCCGCTCTTCCTCTTCTCCCTGCCCCGCATCTCCCTTTTCCTCTTACTTGCCAACTCTCCATCCTTGTTACTGACACGAGATATATAAATAACGATATTAGTATATCAACTTTTCAAGTCTACTCTTACACGATGTCAACCAATTTCATATCTGGCGTCCCTTTTCAAGAAATGTATGTTTGAATCTGTTACTTTTTTACTATGTTAATATGCTGCAAATATTTGCTGTATACCTGTTCTGATATGCATACGTGTGTTTGTGTGTGTGTGTGTGTGTGTGTGTGTGTGTGTGTGTGTGTGTGTGTGTGTGTGTGTGTGTGTGTGTGTGTGTGTGCGCGCGCGTGTGTGGTGTGCGTGTGTTTGCTTGTGTTTGTGTTTGTGTGTGTGCGTGTGCGTGTTTTTGTTGTTTCTTTTTGTGTGTGGTGTGCGCGCGTGTGTGTGCACATTGAGACATCCATACCTCGCACTCACCCACAGGATACGTCTGATCACCCTGAGACCCACGCACTGCCAAGGGGGAGCTCCCGGGAGAACATCATCATTCACAGCATCCGTTTCATCTCCCGCTGAGTCTACCGACACCCCAATCTTGAATTTCCTCTTTTCTTCCATTGGAAAACATTGATTTACTTCGTCTCGACACCAGAATAGCTTTTCGAAGACATACAACGACTCAACGGAGTTTCGAATCAGTCGGAGCTCCGAGACTTCGAACCTCACGAGCTCCAAAATGAGGTGCGAGTAAGTGCAGGCTATTAAGTATCAGAGACTTCGCCTCCATTAGGGCATCGGGTTTTGTTCCCACGCACTGAGGGGAGAGGATGCCCCTGGGTAGCATTCGCACGCACTTCTCCGCCGGCGAACCGGGCTTGACAACCCCTTGACAAGGCAGATGGCGGCGCTGAAGGAGGCTTGCTGAGAAGGATAACGTCAGGATGGGATTCCTATTGTGTTCTCGGAGGTCGAGATGACTTGGGGCGGCGGCGTTGGTGACGGCTATTGGGTTGACACTTTTTTTTTCTTTTCTTTGCAAGGGCGATGCATGATTTTATTTTATTGTGTGTTTGTTTGT
>NC_061822.1:29451901-29461901 GCF_019202785.1 Penaeus chinensis
TATGAAATATATATGTATATATGCATGAATGTATGTATATGTATATATACATATTTACGTATATATGTATGTACACACCCACACACACACACACACACATATAGATATGTAAATAAATATATATCTACATGTACATATGTATGCATATGTACATACACATATGTATATATACACACACACTTATGTATATACACACGCATGTGTATATATGTGTGCGTGTGGGTATGTGCGTATGTGTGTGCATACACACACACATATATATATATATATATATATATATATATATATATATATATATATATACAGAATACAGAAAATAAAAGAGTATCTGCCGGTTCCCTGATAACGAGCGACGTCTTGCAATCCGGCACCTGCGACCTTCATAAACTGGTTTGTCTTTCTCACCTTCACCTTTTCTTGAGACATGGCACGATTAAACAATGTTGAGAATTATGATAAAAAAGTATGATATACGTATATCCTGGCAAGGCGTATGATGAAAAGCCATTACGATTTTGAAGTATATTGGTTAAAATGAACGATAATGGTGACAAATTATGTTAAAAACGATAATCATTGTGGTTAATAATAATTTGTAAGCAAAGGGTTAAAATAAATTAATAGATCAGAAAATGTGTTTGTTTTTTTAACCCAAACTTATGTGATAATAATAATAATGATAATGATAATAGTAATAATAATAATGTTAATAATAATTATGATAATAATAATAATAATGATAACAATAACAATATTAATGATACTGATGGTAACAATAAGGAGATTGATGATGATAATTATAATAACAATGATAATGATAATAACGATGATAATAGTAATAATAGTGATAATAATGATAGTAACGATAGTATTGATAATAATAATAACAATAGTAATAATAATGCTTATAATAATAATAGTAATAATAATAGTAATAATAAGGACAACAATAATAATAACAATAATGATAATAAAATCACAATCAACAACCAAAACAAGGACTTTTGTTCACCCGCAAAAGATAGAGAATACTAAACAAGTCAGATTTAAAAGCAAAGGAGACACCTGTGAAAAGAGACAAAGAACAGTTCTGGAGTGAAGAGGGGGAAGAAGAGAAACAGAAGATGAAGGGGAAGAGAAAGAAGAAGGGGGAAGAGAAACAGAGGAAGAAGGGGAAGAAGAAGGAGTGAAGAGAAACAGAAGAAGAAGGGGAAGAAGAAGGGAAAGAGGAACAGACGACGAAGGGGAAGAGAAAGAAGGGAAAGAGGAACAGAAGAAGAAGAGGAAGAAGAAGAAGGGAAAGAGAAAGAGAAGAAGAAGGGTAAGAGAAAGAAAAGAAAGGGGGAAGAGAAACAGAGGAAGAAGGGGAAGAAGAAGAAAGGAAAGAGAAAGATGAGAAGAAGAGGAAGAAAAAGGAGGGAGGAGAGAAACAGACGAAGAAGGGGAAGAAGAAGGGAAAGAGAAAGAGAAGAAGAAGGGGAAGAGAAAGAAGAACAAAGTGGAAGAGAAACAGAAGAAGAAGAAAAGAAACAGAAGTTGAAAAGAAAGAAGAGGTGGAAGAGAAACAGAAAAAGGGGAAGAAGAAGAAGGGAAAGAGAAAGAAGAAGGTGGAAGAGAAACAGAAGAAGAAGGGGAAGAGAAAGAAGAAGAAGGGAAAGAGAAACAGAAGAAGAAGGGGAAGAAAAACAGAAGAAGAGAAAGAGAAACAGAAGAAGAAGGGAAAGAAAAACCGAAGAAGAAAAGAAAGAGAAAGAGAAGAGGAAGGGAAGAGAAACAGAAGAATGGGAAGAGAAAGAAGGACAAGGTGAGAGAAAAACAGAAGAAGAAGAGGAGAAATAGAAGAAGTTGAAGAGAAAGTAGAAGGGGGAAGAGAAACAGAAGAAAGTAAAAGCAGAGTGAATTGTAGGAGCAGGAATAAACTCTCGAAATAGACAACAACAATGATGGACTGAGATAAGAACTGAAGAAAGGCAATGATAAAAAAATAATGACAATAGTAATAATGATAATGATAATGATAATGATAATAATAATAATAATAACAATACTAATGATAATGACAATGATAATAATGATAATAATGATAATAATAATAACAATAACAATAATATTGATAATAATAATGATGATGATGACGATGATAATGCTAACAGTAAAGCTAATAATGATAATGATATTGGTAACAACAACAATAAACAAACAAACAAATATCAAATGCAATTTTGAAGTCACCTGAGATGGATAATCTATCAAAGCCCTGGTTAAAATATCCCCCGATCGTTCAGAGAGATCTTGCAACAAAATCCATAAAAGCGAATAAACATCCAGAATATTTGCTAGAATGGATTGCAACAGATTTGACATATTTAATACTTAATCAAACTCTGTAATGATAATTATAAATATAAATAAATAGTTAGTAGGGGATTTGTTTAAAAGAGACGTCAATATGAGAAAATTAGTAAAAGCAGCCCCATTCTAAGATGAATATAGACTGTATGTAATGTACCAACTTTAGGCCTTTTTTTTGTAACATTTCCGAAACCCCATATACTTAAGAGATTTTTTCGTAACCTTTCCGAAACCCCTAACACTTTGATCCACTCATGTTTGCCCTTTGCGCGTATATTATTGGAACCTGTTGAAACACCTTTTCAGTTTGTATTAGAGTGTATGCCTCCGGCCAGCCAATCAGCGCGCGATATTTTTCAGATATAATTCAGGTGGTTTAAGATAAGGATTTATTTGATCTATATTCTTAATTAACCTTTTGTTTTTATTATTATTCCAACGCATATTAAGTACTTTATTGGTTTCTTTGGACTTGTTGCGAAAATGATAATAATAATAATAATAATAATACTACTACTAATAATAATAATGATAATAATAATAATAATAATAATAATAATAATAATAATAACAATAAAAATGATAACTGCTATAAAAAAGACCTTTTAACCATAATGGAGAAAGAGGTCTGATAAAACTAGAAACATTTTAAGAAACTGATATAGTTAAAATTAACTAAAGCCATCCTGTGAATATGAAAAAAGCGAAAGAATATTCAATCATACGATAAAGAAAGGAAAAGTTTGGGGAGGAACTGCAGTTAAATAAGAAAACACAAGAATACGACAAACTGCAACTAAAAAAAAGAATGGTAGTGAAGATAACCAAGAAAGAATAAACGCAGTGGAAGATAAAATAAGTAAAAATAATTCAGTGAAACAACACCATGATGGTTCAGAATGGAAGGAAGAGAGAACGGATAATTGTAGCTAAAAGGAGAATAGCAACAGACATAATCAAGGAAGAAGCAGAGCAGTGTAAGATAAAATAAGTAAAAAAAAAAAAAAAAAAAAAAAATAATAAACACCATGATAGTTATAAGGTACAGGACGGAAAGGAGAGACAGAGGCCGTGAAAACAGCTGTTCAAGACTAAACACAACAAAGTTACGTCAAACAACAACAACAAGAACAATAAACTAATATGTTGTGTGTGGAGAAAGAAAGAAGTCAGCAGATCATCAAATAGTACTGAACTAGCCAGAATAGTAAAATTGAATAGTAATGAACTAGCCAGAATAGTAAAATGGAATAGTAGTGAACTAGCGAGAAAAGTAACATAGAATAGAAGTGAACTAGCGAGAATAGTAAAATGAAATAGGAGTGAACTAGCGAAAATAGAAAAAAATAAACAGTAATGAACTTGGGAAAATTTTAAAATAAAAAAAGTAGTGTAAAATTAAATAGTGAACTAGCGATCTAATGTGTAATGAGTGGAGTAAGAAAAAAAAGAAGTCAGTAAATCATTAAATAGTAGTGAACTAACGACAAGTGAATATATAAGAAGCCATACCAGAAACTGTGACACAAAATAAGACTGCTACAATCCTGTGCAGTTAGTAGGTTTGTAGCTCTCAAGTCTACGGCATTTGAAGGAAGTCAATCGTGTACATTTTAGTGTTCTATAGCTTAATTAATGTTATTTGTAGACTTAAATGAAAAGAATACCTTCAATAATAGTAATTTCGTCACGGAATATTTGAGATGTCAACTAGGTTTTTTTATTAAATTAATAGTTGTTGACTGCGTATCTTATCTTTCTCTCTTAGCTGTGTTTTTATCTACACTGACACGTTTGGTGGTATAATTCACGATTATTTTTTTTTTTAGTGTGGCTCTTTCTTAAGAATATTTAATGGTAATAAGAAAAAACAACGACAACAGCTGCATTAATTAATACCAGTGGTAGTTATAATGATGATGATGATGGCGATAACAGAAGTAGTAATGATGTGATCATGAGATAACAAATATAATCATATTTAATCATTGTGAAAGATAACATACCTAACTAACAGAAATAACGAATATAATCAATATTAACCTCAGATTTCGTATTTCGTATCACTGGTCATCTAAATAATATTCTAAAGGTAAACATTTCTAATTCGTCCTCTGCAATTTATTCTAAACGTCATCAAATGGATAATTCAGGTTAATCGACCAGTGTTAAAATAAATATTTCTTATTTGTTAATAACTTCAGTACACAACTGTGGGTAATGTGTCAGTTGCAGTCTCTCTCTCTCTCTCTCTCTCTCTCTCTCTCTCTCTCTCTCTCTCTCTCTCTCTCTCTCTCTCTCTCTCTCTCTCTCTCTCTCTCTCTCTCTCTCTCTCTCTCTCTCTCTAAAAGAAAAAAAGAAAAAGAAAATGGTGTTGAGTCAACTTATCTGTATAAGGATATTTACTTTGCCATTACAATTTGGTTGATAAGAAGTGAATTATTTACAGAATGAAGTGTAGTCCAAGATTAAATTCAGTATGTGATCTTTACCGTACTGCCAATGAATTGTTTATTTATTGTAAATTTTTCTTAGGTCGCGACACCTTTTTTTTCAGTTGTTTATCAGTCACTCCTTCCAAATGATAATTGTTTAAAAAATATATATATATTATTTAGAATTACTACAATAGGCAACATCACATTAATAACATCACGTTCAAGTAATTATCACCCTGAAGTGATAAAATGCATTAATATGGAACATCTTCGTTAAAAATTACACTCGTAAACCATCAATCTGAGAAATAGTAAAGCAGGATACGATTAGAAACAATAAATCATTGTGAAACTCTAATGGGTTACGTCCATTAGAGGGAAAGAAGTCTTGCGAGGTGGTTGTTGCCAAATTCTGGTTTTATTAGAAGGTCTGGATGATTATACAAACGCGGGCACACACACACACATAGATATGTGTGTGTTTATATACACACATAATGTATATATATATATATATATATATATATATATATATATAGGTATATATACACATATTGTATATATATGTATTTATATAGGTATATATATATACATAATGTGTATATATATATATATATATATATATATATATATATATATATAGTATATATATATGTATACATATATATACATATATGTATATATATATATACATATATGTGTGTATATATATACATATACATGTATGCATATGTATGTATATACACACACACACATTTATAAATAAATATATATATATAGTATATATATATGTATACATATATATACACATACATATATGTATATATATACATATATGTGTGTATATATATACATATACATGTATGCATATGTATGTATATATACACACACACGTTTATAAATAAATAAATATATATATATATATATATATATATATATATATATATATATATATATATATATATATATATATATATGTACAAGTGCACATTCACATGCGATAATCATATCCCATTTCCTTAAGGGTAAATCCCACGTTAATGATAAGAACGTCAGTTAATATTAACGCTTTGAAAATGGTTTATGCAGGGCAGATCTATCAAAAGTAAACCAATAATTCATAGGTCGCAACTGCTGCATATGCAACAGCAAATGGGATTGATTTACATGATTACATTTGCATACATTCATTGCCAACCTGTACCCTGTACCAAGATCGACGGAAAGTCATCCAGCGTGTACGGTTCCTAGCATCTTCTCAGTAATGTATTATGTAAGCCTTTCCAGTAACGATTGTGGTGGAGCTCTGCTGAACCGTGGTACGCAATAGATTTAGTGGGTCCTGGTGGTTGAATCATAAAGCGACGCTAGAACATTGAGATGTAGAATATTTTGTAATGAAATCTCCTTAGCGATGTCACAGGTAGACACACTTAAATAATGTGCTACATATACATATGAATAAAGATAGATTATCATTTTATCACCAAGGCTAGTCCAAGGTGATATATAGGTATATATATATATATATATATATATATATATATATATATAATTCTCTTTGACCGAAAAGTATCTTTCAGTCTTCATCCAAATATCCTTTAAAAAGCTACAAATTCCAGTAACTAGTGATGGTTATTGCATGTAATATACAATGATAATAATAATATTAATAATTATAATGGTAATACAGGAATATTAATACTGATGATAATGATGATGATAATAATAATAATAATAATAATAATAATAATAATAATAATAATAATAATAATAATAATAATAATAATGAAAATAATGATTATTATTGTTGGTGTTGGTATTGTTGTTATTGTTCTTCTTCTTCTTATTATTGCTATACTGAAAATATAATAGTAAAAGGTAAAAGAAATTCCCAATAGATGAGTCTAATACGGTTCTTATGTAGTCTCCAGAAAAAAAAGGCACGTGGGAGAAGCCTGTATACTGTCGCTTCGGATATAACAAGTGAATCTATGAGGCAATACCTTTTCTGATTCGCCACTGTAGAGATATGAGGAAATCGGAGCATAATAGAGATTTTTTTCCCCATTTGAATAGTAGTGTTTATTTGTAAAACAATGTCAACTCTATCGATTCAAAGTATGTTTAAGATATAATTGGATGTAATAAGATCATGGCAGTTTTGTGCATGATAATTTATATATTTTCCTTTCAGTCCTTTTGTAGAATATCAGGAAAGCTTTTCGTTAGTAATGGTATAACTTGACATAGTGAAAGTCGTTTACGTAATGCTTCGGGGAAGAGAAAAGAAATAGAGAGAAAAAAAAATGAAGATAAAAAGCTACGTACGTTTATTGAGGTTCACCCTTAAAATAATAGATAAAAAATAAAGAAAGATAATATATATATATATATATATATATATATATGTGTGTGTGTGTGTGTGTGTGTGTGTGTGTGTGTGTGTGTGTGTGTGTGTGTGTGTGTGTGTGTGTGTGTGTGTGTGTGTGTGTGTGTGTGTGTGTGTGCGTTGAATCAAGGTCCCCACAAAAGTAGGAAATAAATAAAAAGAAAAATGAAAAATGCTGTGTGTTGTATCTAGGTTTAGCAATCGAAACCTCTCCTTCATTCCGTTTTTTGTTTTTTTTTGTTTGTTTTTTTGTCATCGCACCAAGTAACCAGAAACTGAGATAAATCAACAGACAGCACACTATGTGGGGATGGATCAAATTAATCTGAAATCCTGTAACCTTACTCGAAATTTCAGAGCATCACGGTTTAGAGAATGAACAAGTGTGTGTGTGTGTGTGTGTGTGTGTGTGTGTGTGTGTGTGTTTTAGGAATGAACAAAAAAATAAAATAAAGACACTCGCTATTGGATTAACAAGTCTGAGTTGATTTTCCTTCGTATATATATATCAGATAAATTTATTTCGCTTTCTCCTCAGTTAAACCAAAACAAGTCATCCTTAACCTGTAAAGTTATTACAACAAACACAAACAAACAAATATGTATTTCATCAGCTTAGTGATATACAATGCCTGAATATTGCAATAGGCCTAGCATCTCAAATAAATCGTGAACAAACATCAATGAATAAAAACACTGTTCAACAACATGCCTACATAAGCTCCAATAGTTCGGTGAACAATGAACAATGTTCATCTTCTGTTTAACACACTGACCCATATGAATTCTTAGTGCTTGCAAGAAGATGGATAAGGTGAACTGAGACAGAGAGTGAGAGAGAGAGGATATGAATTGTTTAAGTTTAAAGTTTAAGTTTAAAATAAGTTTAGTTTTGATTCCATTTATTACAATGGATATTCTTGGTGTGACATACTGTCTGTTTCATTTTTGCTTCTAAACTATCCCCTGTGTGCAAGGAATAGCGGGTTGCATAGGCCATTCGAACGCGGTCAGAAGATTTGCTAACGAGACGTAAAGCTAGCACCGTGCAGCAGAGAATGAGGAGAGTGAATGAGAGGAGAGAGATGTAGAAGAGGAGGAGAGAGATGAGACGAGAGAGAGAGAGACGAGAGAGAGAGAGAGAGAGGAGAGAGAGGAGGAGAGAGAGAGAGAGGAGAGAGGGGAGGAGAGAGAGAGAGAGAGAGAGAAGAGAGGAGAGAGAAGAGAGAGAGAGAGAGAGAGAGAGAGAGAGAGAGAGAGAGAGAAAGAGAGAGAGAGAGAGCAGGAAGGAGACAAAGAGAGGAGAAAAGGAAAAAAAAAAAAAAAAAGGGACAGACAGACAAACAAAGAAGAAGAAGAAATAAAAAAGAGAACAGAAGAAAATCTAAAAGAAATGGGTAAAATATCCCAGCAGTACCTCTAAGTATGACCATGCCTCGCAAGGTATACACATGCAAAAAAGTTCAACAGCACAAGAAAATGAAAGGTGATTTCTGTACAGCCAGCAGCTCGCACCTGGAAAGAAAACAAACCAAGGGTCTCTTTTCTGGGTTTCACTTATAAGGTATTTTAGTTTTATTGACACTGAAGACCGCAATTTGTGAAAGTGGAAGTGATTATGATCATGGCGATGGTGATGAGGATGGTGGTGGTGCTGATGGTGATAATGATAATGATAAGAATAAGGATAAGGATAATGGTGATGATAATGATGGTGATGGTGATGATAATGATGGTGATGATAATGATGGTGATGATTATTGTGATGGTAATGATGATCCTGGTGTTGAGAATGATGCTGATGATACTGATAGTTACTGAAAATATAAGGCTAATGCTAATGACGATAATAGCCTAATTAAGATGATGATGGACTTAAGGATGATGACACTAATAATAATGACGCTGATGATAATAATAATGATAATGATGAAACTAGCAATTATATATCTATATATATATGTGTGTGTGTGTGTGTGTGTGTGTGTGTGTGTGTGTGTGTGTGTGTGTTCGTGCGTGCGTGCGCGCGTGCGGGTGTGTGTGTATGAATATATATATGTATATTTATCTATATACTAATATTTATATTTACACACACAACACATATATGTGATTTTTAAAATCTAGTATAGGTTCCGAAAAAAAGTTTTAAGCTTACTTCTGCCAACATCATCTCTAAGAAATTTCATTTTTCTTGCGAGATATAAAGACATCAGGTCATCAGAGACACAAAGTGAATTCCAGCACACACACACACACGAGAGTGTGTACGCACTCCCACCGACATGCTTGTATAAGGTTAAGCTCGAAAATAATCTGGCTTTTAAAGCTCAATCCAAGACCATTAGCTTCCTCAAACGAGCTTATGCCAAATACTTACATGCAATAACCATCACTAGTTACTGCAATTTGTAGCCTTTTAAAGGATATTTGGATGAAGACTGAAAGAAGATACTTTTCGGTCAAAGAGAATTATATATATATATATATATATATATATATATATATATATATATATATATATATATATATGTACACACACACACACACACACACACACACACACACACACACACACACACACACACACACACGCACACACACACACACACACACACATATATATATATATATATATATTAATATATATATATCACTTTGGACTAGCCTTGGCGATAAAATGATAATCTAACTTTATCATTAAGGTAATTACAGGTTCTGATTCGTAAACTGTTTTGCGATACTTTTGCGATCTAATAGTAAAATAATGTTAGGTAGCGTCCAGGCCGGCTCCTCGGATGATCTCTACTAATTAAAA
>NC_061822.1:29471901-29474401 GCF_019202785.1 Penaeus chinensis
CTCTCTCTCTCTCTCTCTCTCTCTCTCTCTCTCTCCCTCCCTCCCTCTTCTCTCTCTCTCTCTCTCTCTCTCTCTCTCTCTCTCTCTCTCTCTCTCTTCCCTCTCTCTCTCTCTCTCTCTCTCTCTCTCTCTCTCTCTTTCCCCTCTCTCTCTCTCTCTCTCTCTCTCTCTCTCTCTCTCTCTCTCTCTCTCTCTCTCCTACTATCTCTGTCTCTCTCTCTCTCTCTCTCTCTCTCTCTCTCTCTCTCTCTCTCTCTCTCTCTCCCCTACTATCTCTGTCTTCTCTCTCTCTCTCTCTCTCTCTCTCTCTCTCTCTCTCTCTCTCTCTCTGTCTCTCTCTCTCTCTCTCTCCCCTACTATCTCTGTCTTCTCTCTCTCTCTCTCTCTCTCTCTCTCTCTCTCTCTTCTCTCTCTCTCTCTCTCTGTCTCTCTCTCTCTCTCTCTCCCCTACTATCTCTGTCTTCTCTCTCTCTCTCTCTCTCTCTCTCTCTCTCTCTCTCTCTCTCTCTCTCTCTCTCTCTCTCTCTCTCTCTCAATCTCTATATTAATAAGTTTATTCATATCAATATTACACTGAAAAATGTAACTGTGAATTTAATACATAATGTAACCGTTATGAAGATGGAACGACGAATCATCAGTCTTTTATAATGTAAAGTGAACTTGTTAATAAATTCTTAGCTATCTCTTATTCAGTGTATTATGAGAGCGAAACCTTTGTTCTCTTAAGGGGGGATATTAAAGGCTATTCTTTCAGTGCATGAAATTTGTTGAAGGAAGCAGAATAACGCTTAATTTACATTTCTTGCTTTTGAATATGTTAGACTTAACGTTTAACTTCTTTTTTTTACTTCGTTTTCGTTCAAGAGATATTTCCCGTCTTGCCTTCCCACTGATACTCAATTATTCTGTTCAATAATCTTGGTCAAGAATCCTAATACATTTAACTTTATAAGCAGTATTTTGATAGATGGATGGATGGACATATAGATAGATAGATAGATAGATAGATAGATAGATAGATAGATAGACAGACAGGCAGACAGATAGGCAGATAGATATGTAGGTACATAGGAAGGTAGAGGGGTAAATAAGTAGGTATTTTTTGGACAGATGGATGGATAGATAGATGATAGATAGGTATTGTTTAGATAGATGGATGGATGGATCGGTACATACATAAATGGATAGATGTAGATAGACAGACAGATAAATGCAGAAAGATTCCATAGACAGATAGATAGACAAACAGACTGACAGATAGATCGACAGCTAGATGTAAAAAGACAGACAGATAGATAGACAAACAGACTGACAGATAGATCGACAGCTAGATGTAAAAAGACAGACAGATAGATAGACAAACAGACTGACAGATAGATCGACAGCTAGATGTAAAAAGACAGACAGATAGATATGAAAAAGTATATTTTTCAAAAGCATGAACAGGCAATCGACAACTTAGCCTTTTTGTAGGTTTTGTTTTACTTATATTTACGAACGGAAACCAGTGTCATTTTTTTTTAGTTTGAATATCTTTCAAAACATCTTAACATATTCACTGTTAACTATAGTGATGAATATATCAACTTATGAAGCTGCGACAATTAATAGAAATTGAAGTTAGGTAATCATATGTAACTGTAATTATATAATTCTAAATACGTCAGCTATTATTACACATGCATTTCACTACCTGACCTTTGTTGTCTGTGTCAATAAGTGAACATCGAAGCCTGTCGTAAAGTAGCTGTGTGGAAATAATCTGCAAGAACTATGCTATAATTGGTTTATGTAGGAGTCAACACTACAAGAATAACGTTCACACCTTAATCCTTACATTGAAAAAGGACTTAACCTACAGTTCCCTTCCGTGAACACTTTACCTATCATTGAACCACATTTCAATAAATTACCATAGATTTAATAACAGCAGAAACTCTCTCAGTTATGAATACCACAAATCAATCTTTACGATGAAAAGAAACTTATCCCACAGCGCCTCCCTTGCACATACCACCTTTAATTAAACCACGTCTTAATAACTTACCATTGATTCAATAATAGGCGAAACTATTTCAAAATTATGAGTAACATAATTGATTCAATAGTAGCTGCAATTATTTCAGAGTTATGAGTAATACGCCTTACTCCTTACATCGAAAATATATTTCTCTCACTTTGCCACTGTTGAACAATTTGCCTATCAATAAACCACATATTAATACATTACCATAGATTCAATGATAACAGACAGCACTTACGAAGCTATTTCAGAGTTAAAAGTAGCACTTTACTCCTCATATTAAAAAGAGTTTCCCCCCTCCTATGCCACCACTGTCCACTTTACCTATCACTAAACCACATCTTGATAACACTCAAGAAACTAAAGAGTTAAAGATATCGAATACACTCCACCAAATTATGAAAGAATGAGAATATAAAGTAATTGACTTTATATTTATATTCTTGGCCATATGTCGCGAACCAAGAAAGCCAA
>NC_061822.1:29476901-29484401 GCF_019202785.1 Penaeus chinensis
AGTAGGTATTTTCTCTGAAAATGAAGTAATCCTACATTACATTACCATTCCTCCATCACTGAAAACGCTCTATACTACTTGATCTGACAAAACAATAAAAAAGAAACTCGGTATTTGCCTGTAGTTGCCTTGCAAATGAAAAGACAGACTATACTCAAGTGGAGAGAATGTATTCAGAAATGACAAAGAATGCTCAGTGTGTTTGCCATTTTTTCATTATGTATGAAGTGCGGTGATGAAGAAACAATCCCTCTTTAAGGCAGTTATTGACAAGGATAAGAACAAAACCTCAATTGTAACTCAACAACAAATCGTTTTATTTTTTTTTTTTCCGCTTTGCACGAGCCGAGAGGATTTCGCAATGGCTGTCTCGTCTTTTTTCTGTGTTTTATTTTTTGATATTTTAAATTTGCTTATCTATTTCGTTTTTTTTTTTTTTGGGGGGGTATGGTGGTGGGTGGGTTGGGGGGGGGTTCTGTCCAAGATGAACATTATAATGATGATGATGATGGTGATGATGATGATGATGATGATGATGATGATGATGATGATGATGATGATGATGATGATGATGATGATGATGATGATAATGATGATGGTTATACAAATAGTGGTTATGATAAAAAAAATAATAGCTGTAATGATAATAATTGTGATGGTAATAATAGTAATGGCAATGTTAAAGAAAGACCAATACCAATAACATAACAATAATGATGATAATAACAATAATAATCAAAACAGCAGAAACAACAATTACAATAATAATAATAACAACAATAGTAAAAAAGATTAGAGTAATAACAATAATAATGATGGTAAAAATGATAATGATAATAATAATATTAACAATAATAATAATAATAAGGATAATAATAATGATAATAATGATAACAATAATAATAATATCAATAAAATTATAATAATCATAATAATGATAATGATCATAATAATGATAATAATTATAATAATAATGATAATGATAACAATTATAATAAAAAGTGAACAGCATTACAGAAAATATTATATAATGCTTTAACTATATAAAACCTACATTATGCACAGTGCCTTCATAAAAATAATACTATGAATCTATTGCATAACTTTTAATATTTTCCTTTAATTCACGCAATCGTAAAAAAAACTTAAACTATCAACTGAAAAGCTACGAATTTAATCATGATATCTGATAATCTGTTAAAAGTTTCTAGACTTCAATTCAGTTTAGTTTTGTCTATTTTGCAGAACATTTTAAGTAAATAATGTTTGTGTTCAACTTTTCTCTCTCGTTTCTACCGATTACGACAACGCTAGCTTAATTCCCGAATATATATATATATATATATATATATATATATATATATATACATAAGAGGATAAAAAGAGAGAAAGAATGAATGAAAACATCTGATAAAAAAATCAAACTAAACGTAAAATATATTTTTCAAAATTCTATCCTCTGACTAATAACACTTCTTTATTTAATTCCAGAGTCGTATATATCTCATGATTAATCTCATAAAAAACGAATAAAACCTGAAGGCACAGTTTCTCAAGACTTTGCATTCAACAACGTTTGCAATAACTTAACTAAACTTTTCATGATTACCTGTTACATTACTCTTCGCCTTTTGTGATTTAGAGTTAAGGAAAGTGCTTGAGATAAGGGATGCTAATACCCCGATATTAACAGCTATCATAGAGCTTGAGTTGTTCATACATTCACGTTTATTTGTTCATCAACAACGTTTTTTCTTTCTTTCTTTCTTTTTTTCTTTTTTTGTGCGGCCACATACACGAATTCATTATACAGAACTTCAGTGCCTATTTATATACATATCCTAATACACTGGATATACAGATGAACCAGTAAAACGGGCAAACTATTATAAATTCAACAACAACCAAGTCGTATACACTGCCATATAAGGTTATACAACTTCATAAATAACTATGTTATGTTATTTCAGTGTTATGTGAGCTACAGCAGTATCGATTCATAATCTAATATTTCCTTATATAGTATCTTACATTCTGATTATAAATAATGATATGGTGAATACATACTATCTTCGGTGTTACTATCATTATCATACACTACTGTAATTACTGTTGTGGTTGCTGAAGCCGACATTTTTACTGTTATTGTTGTTATCATTATCTTTATTATTATGTTTATCATCATTATCATTATCATTATTATTATTATTTTTTATTATCATTATATATATACATACATACATACATATATATATATATATATATATATATATATATATATGCATACACACACACACACACACACACACACACACACACACACACACACACACATATATATATGCATAAATATACATATATATATATACATTTATATACATATTTATATATACATATACATATGTATATATATGGATATAGGTATATATATGAATATATATACATATATATGTATATATATGTATGCATATATGTACATACATACATATATATATATATATATATATATACATACCTATATATACATATATATATGTGTATATATATATGCACACACAAACACACACACACACACACACACACACACACACACACACACACACACACACACACACACACACACATATATTCCAACGTTTAAAAAAAAAGACGCAGCAAACATCTCCGGGACGAAACGCATGTATTTATGAATCGCTGTTAGAGGCTGCGCGTTTGGGAAATACTGGGGCTTGAATCTGACCTCGACTGTGTTTACCGACAAATAAAGAAAAAGCAAGCATTCGGTGTTATAATGGTATTCGTGTATACACATAAATACTGGTAAGCAAGGGACATACATACATACATATATACATATGTGTGTGTGTGTGTGTGTGTGTGTGTGTGTGTGTGTGTGTGTGTGTGTGTGTGTGTGTGTGTGTGTGTGTACGGAATTTCGTGGTACAGCTAGTATTTTCGTGCCATTAATCCCTCGGGTTCAAATCGCCTGAAATGTGGACTGGCGTCTGTGGCAATTATCCAGAAGGGGAGAGAACTGGAGGTAAGGTAAGTTAGTGGAGAACAGTGGGGCGAGGAGGGGTGGGGGTGGGGGGGACATAACCAGATGGGCGTGTTTCTGCAAGACGTATTGTTGTAATTCACTGGTTTGTCTAATCTATATGAAAATTAGAACAGCCCCAAAGAGTCGGATATTGGAGATGTATGTGCGATCTTGAGTACGAAATATGTATGTTCTTATTGTTTTTTGGTATTTTCTATGTTATTCATTACTGATATCACTGATATATTGATTAAGAATATAATCTTTAGTCTAGAAGATTAGTAACTCTCATTTATTTAGCAAAACCTGGTGTGACCTTTTATAATAGATTTTTTTTTTTTTTTTAATATCATAAAATATCTCAGTGATAGGAGAGAAGCTGGTGGCCTATTAACAAAAACGAATATCGAAGATATATATATATATATATATATATATATATATATTTTTTTTTTTTTTTTTTTTTTTTTTTTTTTTTTTAGAATCTCACAGTCCATGCTATAAATTATTGCTGTTGTATCTTATTTCATATAACACACGTTTGATTGTTATGAGAGCTTTGAATATAAATTCATGCTGAATATACACCGAATGCTTTGGTTATTGAATTCTTTGTTTACGGAATACAAAATACTATGAATATACATACACACTGAACACTTTGATTACTCAACTCATACTGGGTACTTTGATTACTAAATATATATATATAATACATTTATTACTGAATACATCCTAAATACACTGACATACGGAATGCTTTGATTGCACTTCCTGCATTTCCCTCTCTTCTAGGAATTTATCATTATGAACGCCTTGCCTTAGTGGAGCACCGCATATTTGCCCCATTACATGAGTCTATCGTATTGTGAAACAAAGCTTTATTTTAATCTATTCGTCTTATTATTTTCCCTTCGAAAGATTTGGGTCTCAAGCCATCCACAAGTATTGCACAAACAAACAAGCAAACTAGTTATGTCGGCGTCAACCAATACAAACAAAGCAAACAAGTTATTTTCGGGAACAAACAAGCAGATAAACAGATAAACAACTTGTTCTGAGGGCGTTTACCTGAAACATTTTTTTTTTAAAACTTCAAAACCACCAAATATGAAAAGAAAAAAAAAGAAAAGAAAAGAGAAAAAATCTTCTTTTTTTTTCAAAATCAAGCAAACATTTGCGATTACGTTTGAAAGGGTCAAAACAAACGAAAAAAAATACAGCTTTAATGATAGGCAGGGCTGCAAATTACCGAGTTAATTATGGATGTTTTGTCATTTTTAAATTGAAGTCTTAAAAGTTTAGCTTCGTTAATTTAGCGAAACTAGATAATGAACAGCATATATGATGCTGTGCGAAAATTCTGAAAGGATTGTAAAGGATTACATGTTTTAAGTTATTAATATCTGTTATCATTATTATTAATTGTTGAAGTAACAGTGTGTGTATATTTTATCAATATCCTTAATTTTATCCTTCATTTCCTTACTTTTATTATAATATTGTTATATTATCATCCTCATAATTATTATGAACATTGTTATCATCTTCATTATTATCATTATTATTATTATTATTATTATTATTATTATTATTATTATTATTATTATTATTATTATTATTATTATTATTATTATTATGATTATTTACCATGATCATAATCATCATCAATACGATTAGTATGATTGTAATTATCATAATTACTGTTACTATTGTTATCATCACTATCAACATTTAATCACTGTTATCATCATTGCCATTACCATTATAGGTAGTACTAATACCATTGCCAATATCATTATCAATGCCATTCACATGATCAAAGTTCTCATTACAATTATCAGCACACGGACGCACGCACTTGAGCGCGCGTGCGCACACACACACACGCACACGCACGTACACATAAACGCGCACACACACACACACACACACATATATATCTATCTATATATATTTATATATATACATATGTATACATATACTGTGTATATATACACACACACGCATTTATATATATAATACCTAAACATACACACACACACATACACATATGTATGTATGTACATATATGTATGTGAGTATATATTTATATATATATATATATAAATATATGTATATATATATCTGTATGTGTGTGTGTGTGTGTGTGTGTGTGTGTGTGTGTGTGTGTGTGTGTGTGTGTGTGTGTGTGTTTGTGTGTGTACTACATGTATGTAGCTCCTCACTAATGATATAACGTAAACAAGAAAATTACGGTTTTTGAAAAAAAACACGCGCTACGTTTTATGCAGATAACAGGTGACTCGTAAACGATTCTTTGCAGAGCAACGATTTTCATCCATTTTTTAACATAAAGCACAATGCATAGGAGAAAAGATTGTCAAGGCATATACATTTATATATATATACATATATATATATTTATATTTATTTATTTATTCATTTATACGCAAACACACCCGCACGCAAATACGCATGCACGCACACACACACACACATACACCTGTGTGTGTATATATATATATGTTTGTGGATGTGTATGTGTGTGTATATGTGTATATGTATGTGTGCGAGCGCTCGCATGCGTGCGTCTGTGCACGTGTGTGTGTGTGTGTGTGCGTGTGCGCGCGTGTGTTCGTGCGTGCGTGCGTACATGTGCATGTTTGTGTGTTTGTGCACGTAACTGAATTAATCAACCGTAACTTCTACAATACAAACATGCACGCCAATACCTTCCGCAAAACTTTGATCATTTTCTCCGCAATCACTTATGATCAACATTTTGGCAATAACTTTGCTTAGAAGTGATACAACATGAATCAGCTTTCAGGAAACAAAGGCTACAAAAACGTATTTGATCGTATTTTCTCTTGTAATTTTATTTCACTCTAAAAATCCCACTGTTTCTCTGCCTTTTATCTCCTGGAATAGATGAAGTTTAGTATACAGATTTACTCAATAAAAAATAAACACGGAAAAATCTAAAAAAAAAAGAACTACAAAAAAAAAAAAAAAAAAAAAAAAAAAAAAAAAAAAATTCTAGCCATTACAAGCAGATCAAACAGAAAACGGGAAGTAACAACGAGCATCATGGGGAACTTTCTTAAAGTGGACAGCAATAAACACACACGATATAAAACGGTATATAAATCCGATAAAACCTCTAGACTACAATTTTGTTTTCCTGTATCAGATTTAGTTACTCCACGTGTTAACCCTGGGGAATGTAGACAGGCGAAAAGAGATTACAATAACAATGGAATCAAAGGTCAGAAAGGAAAGGGAAGGGCAACGTAAAAAAAAATAAAAAAGAAGAGGAGGTGAAATAGAATTAAAAAGCGAAAATGGAAATGGGAAAACGTAGAGAGAAGAGAGGAAATACTGTAAATGTTTTCTAGAAAAAGTGGAACAGAGAAAAGACAAAAATACAGGAATGGCAAGCAAACATGCGAACGAAGAAAAGAGAGGAAAAAGAAGGGGTGGAGAATGAAGAGTAAGAACAGTAATAGTGGTAATACTAATAATGGAAATGAGGATGAGATTAAGAATAAGTATGGGGATGAAGATGAGGGTAAGGATGGTGATGAGGAAAAGGATAAGGATGGTGATGAAAATGAGGAGGAGGATGAGGATGGTGATGATGATGAAGATAGGGATGGTGATGAAAATGAGGAGGAGGAGGAGGATGGTGATGATGATGAAGATAGGGATGGTGATGAAAATGAGGAGGAGGAGGAGGATGGTGATGATGATGAAGATAGGGATGGTGATGAAAATGAGGAGGAGCATAAGGATGGTGATGATGATGAAGATAGGGATGGTGATGAAAATGAGGAGGAGGATGAGGATGGTGATGATGATGAAGATAGGGATGGTGATGAAAATGAGGAGGAGGAGGAGGATGGTGATGATGATGAAGATAGGGATAGTGATGAAAATGAGGAGGAGCATAAGGATGGTGATGAGGAAGAAGATGAGGATAGGGATGGTGATGAAGATGAAGATGTAGATGAAGATGATGACAATAATGATGAAAATAATAATAATAATGGAGGAAACTGAATATACGCAAATGGAAGACAAAGTAAAATAAGCTAGAAATAATAAAAGGAATAATCATATTAGTGCTAAACGCAGGCCAATACTGAATCGACATAAATAGTAATATAAATTATTTCGATATCAGAAACAATTATTAGT
Organism: Penaeus chinensis; assembly: GCF_019202785.1. NCBI lineage: Eukaryota > Metazoa > Arthropoda > Malacostraca > Decapoda > Penaeidae > Penaeus > Penaeus chinensis. The sequence goes on from NC_061822.1 coordinate 29,484,145, forward strand.
AACGACGACCGTGTTAATATAATTAATAATTCGGAAACGATGCTCTGAACAGTATAAAGAATAATGCTGATGGCAATGTTACTGACAGCAACAAGAATAGAAATGAATATAAATTTATTGATATGAATGCAAATTCATGAATATGACTGTTAAAAAAGAAATTTGATAACAGTGATGTTGATAATGATGTTGATAATGGTAATAATAAATTATGATTTAACCTTGATGATTTTTTTTTTTTTTTCAGTTTTTGTCAC
>NC_061822.1:29491901-29499401 GCF_019202785.1 Penaeus chinensis
TTTTGTAAAATTATTATTATCATTATTACTATTATCATTATTACTATAATTATTACTATTATCATTATTACTATAATTATTACTATTATCATTATTACTATAATTATGCTATTATCATTATTACTATAATTATTACTATTATCATTATTACTATAATAATTACTATTATCATTATTATTATTATTGTCATTGTCATTAGTATCATTGCTATTATTGCTATTATTATTGCCACTGGAATGTTATTATTATTATCGGTATCATGATTGTTACAATTATTGTTATCATTATCAACACTATTATCATTATCACGATCCTTACCATCGTCTGCTTTATCATTATCATTATTATTACTATTTTCATTATTGTCATCATGGTCATTTTTACACTCAGATTTACACCAACCTATTTACTTACATACATATGTCAATAGAATTACTTTTCTATTTATCAATCTCTCTCTCTCTCTCTCTCTCTCTCTCTCTCTCTCTCTCTCTCTCTCTCTCTCTCTATATATATATATATATATATATATATATATACATATACTTATATGTTATGCACAAACTTCACTATTTCACACGAGGTAAACCAATGGAAATGACTAAGATGAAAGAAAACGGAGATGACAGCAACAAAAAACGAGAAAAATGACAACGAAAAAGAGCGTCTCTTGCGCCAGAGTCATCTCCCCAGAACGGCTTTGGGGAAGAGGCTCAGCTGGCAGAGCAAAAAGATGGCGCACATGTGGCTCAAGGGCTGCGAGGACGAACGACGACTATATATAATATAAATAAATATGTGTGTGTGCGTGTGTGTATAAGTATATAACACACACACACACACACATACGCACGCACGCACGCACGCACGCACGCACACACACACATACACGAACGTACACACACACATACACGAACGTACACACACATACACACACACACACACACACACAGAGAGAGAGAGAGAGAGAGAGAGAGAGAGAGAGAGAGAGAGAGAGAGAGAGAGAGAGAGAGAGAGAGAGAGAGAGAATCAATCCAAGGACTTTTAGTTAAAAAAAACATTTAATGCTTTTAAACCGAGGATAATACACGCAACCCACATTGTAGCATAACCAGAATACATAGTACACAGTCACATAAACAAGGCTGCTCGGTTTAAACTAACAGGCCTCAGGACACGAACAGTAATCGTTTTCGTCCAAACAATGATAATTCTCCCGTGTAGATTGGCCTTGTCAATGTCCCTTTCAGAATTGGAATGGTAGCTTCGGGGAAGACACTGTGTTATAGAGTATATTTCCCTCATTTCCATCTGTAGAATAATTGGAGAATGCTCAAGTTTCGGGGGGGGGGGGTGAGGATAGAAATAGGATGATAATTAGGATAGTAGTAACAAAAGATAGTTAGGATAATAACAATATGTGTAACGATAAACGTAGGAGTAATATAGGAGTTCTTATTATACATATAAAATAAATATTGATAATAGTAATAATCATCAGAAAACAACAATAATGCTATTTGATTGGAGAATAATAAAATAAAAATAAAAAAGGTAAATAACAATATACAGAAGATAGGAAGAGCAACTTAACAATTAACCAAACATTTCATAGCACTTAACGGTCGGCTAGTAAATAGGAATGCTTTTCCTGTTCTTTTTTAAGTTATTTTCTAATGGCCTAGTACCTCCCTTCTTTTCATTTACTTGCCTATTTATTTATTTATTCATTCATTTATTACCATATTTTACTTTAACTTGCGACATCGACATAAGGGTAAACGACTGTTTATATTTTGCGAGACGAAAAAAATTGAGGAAAATTCAGAAAATATTTACCCACTTCAGATGTTTGGAAATGAAAGCAACTTGAGAACTATTGAGTTTCACCCCTAGTGGAAATGGCAGTGGAAATGATAATTGACTTGAGTTGACGTTGCATTGGAAAATATGAAGAATCATGATGAAAGCAGTGGTGTTGATAATGTTGATGTTACTACTTGCAATGATTAGGCAATAGTTTGGATCATGATGGCGCTGTTGTTGATGGTAATGCTGCTGATAATAATAGTATTGATTATGATAATAATTGTAATAATAATGGTAATAGGAATGACAATAATGATTAAATAAGAATGCTAATATATACAAAGCAATCGTAGTGGTAAAAATTACGACAAGGAGTAACTTTAATAATAATGATACAAAAATAGACAATGATAGTAAAGGGCAAGAAGCGGTAATACTAAACATTATGATAATGTTACAATAGTTATGAAAAGACGAAGTTATTATAATAACAATGATTGATATGGAAACAACCTACCTATATATTTATTCTCTTATAAACGACTTTCCCATCCATAAATCAGAATGAAAATGTGAATAAACAGATTCCCATTGATACAACTTGGTCCCGAGCCAAATACAAAACAGTCTTGACAGTTCTGCAACATTGCAGTCTGTTACGAAACAAGATTAGGTCTGTATCCCCAAAATGTTTCTCGGTGACACAAATTTCCTGAGATACTATTTCGAAGCAATCCGAGACACGGATTTACGAAGCTTCACATAGCGGCACAACGAATCTCATCCGTGTAATTGATTGCTTGTAAGAATGAGATAGTAAAGAGACCAGAGTGAAGGTGATTAAATGCACCCTCTTATTGTGAGACTTAAACGAAGGTAGTATGTAATCGTGAATATGCGGGAGGGAGGTAGGCCATGTGTGTGTGTGTGTGTGTGTGTGTGTGTGTGTGTGTGTGTGTGTGTGTGTGTGTGTGTGTGTGTGTGTGTGTGTGTGTGTGTGTGTGTGTGTGTGTGTGTGTGTGATTCCAATCAAATTGCACCATTAAAAAAAAAAAAAAAAAAAAAAAAAAACGAAAATGCATATATTCGTATATTAGATAAATGGTATCCCACACAATTGTGCATAAAATAACAAACATTTCACAAAATCAAACAAACAAATAGATGTATGAAAAATCAAAGAATCGGATATATCAGATATCAGGTCTTTTTCAATTAACTAACGTTTTGATTTCACATTTATCCGGGAAAACAGATAAGATATATTTCAACCTTCCATAAACAATAACAAAATATCTTCTCATACATAAGACAAAGAAGAGAAACGATAAAATGATATCACTTTTCTATTTTAAACGGGATTAGATATATGAATATACATTATTCGTATATAAATGTTTCTCCGTTAAGTAAATTTTCTCATATTTCTGAAAGATTTTTACAACATGCTTCCAATAATTAAAAGAACATAGACACATCATCCTTATCATTATGTGTTTTTTATATTTTACATAAATCATTATAAAGAAATCGCGTTCATCAAATATTGAAGTAAATGTTTCTTCAACCCAAAGGTAACTTTAATAACTGAAGTCTCTGACAATCTCGTAGACTCTGACAAAGTGTGAAAATCGTTTCTGAGCGTCCACTTGCAAACTCTATTGCGCGGAAGAAAACATAGGAGGGTGTGAGACTTGACCCCCCCCCCCCCCCCCTCCCCGCTATCTCTCTCTACACACACACACTGTTTGTCTGTGTGTTTGCGCGCGCGTGTGTGTGTGTGTGTGTGTGTGTGTGTGATAATTTATTGTGAGGAGCTATATTTAATGGATCTTTTAGTCATGCAAACTCATCAACCTTATAGCCCTTAAACTCCTCTTCCTCATAGCCTTGTAGTCATGCAACGTTCTCTACCTCACAGTCATATCAGCCATGTAAACTTCTCTGCTTCCGAATTCCTAGTCAAGCAGAATCCTTTACTCCATAGCTTTTTCAGTACTGCAAAGTCCTTCACTTCGTGGACTTTTTAGTCATGAAAAGTCCTTCACCTCATGGCATTTTTAGTCTTATAAAGTCCACTTAATGCCCGTTTAAGTCATGCAAAGTCCTCCAACTCATGGTTTTTTAGTCATGCAAAGTCCTCCACGTCATGGTATTTTTAGTCATACAAAGTCCACCTCATGGCCTTTTAGTCATACAAAGTCCACCTCATGGCCTTTTTAGTCATGCAAAGTCCCCCTTATTTCCAGGAAGGCGCTACATCGTGTTTATTTATAACATTTCCTAACATAACATTTATTTCGACCATGTCTCGCCTCGCCTGATAAACGATGATGTATCTAAATTCACAACTTTCATTTTGAATTAGAAAATGAGAAAAAAATCTAGATTATAAAAGGATGACAGAAAAAATAAAAATAAAAATACGAGTGACCAGGCAAGCGTGACACTGAACGCACGCGACTGAACAAAACTGAAAGACCTGTGTTTTTAGGTATGGAAACCTATCACCGCTCTCGGCAGTATCAAAACCATTCCAGAATATATATATATATATATATATATATATGTTGGTGTGTGTGTGTGTGTGTGTGTGTGTGTGTGTGTGTGAGTGAGTGTGTGTGTTTACTGTATAGATACATGATTAAAATGAAACTTAGGTAAGCAGATATAGATATGTACATGTAAAACATACATATATATGTATATATATGTATATATATATATAGAGAGAGAGAGAGACAAAGAGACAGAGATATGGGAGGGAAGATTGACATACCATATGATTTTCTTTCTTTCATTTTTTTCTAGTCCTCAATAGAGGAAACTCAATTCCATCTTCATAAAACACGAATTCCGCCTTTATGCCAGAAAAGGGTTCAATCCCATTTTTTTTTTTTTTTTTTTTTTATCCCGTGGCTTTTATTCTATTTTCTTTCATATTTCTTTTTGTTTTTCTTTTTTTCTTTTCACACTTTCCGTTTATCAAAACTACTTATATGTCTATACTATGACGAAAAAAGTCTTGATTAAATATAACATTAATGATTACATTAGCCTGCACTTTTATCCATTTCCGTCTATTTCCACGTTTTCTCTAATTATGTGAAATGAATGGCATTTAAAATACAGAATAATCTTTATCTTCACATAATTGTCTCCCTTCTTCTTCTTCTTCTTCTTCTTCATTTTCTTCATCTTTTTCTTTCTCTTCTTCTTCTTCATCTTCTTTTTCTTTTTCTTCTTCTTTATCTTCCTTTTTTTTCCTCCTCTTCTTTTTTCTTTTTTCATTTTTCTTAACCCCACCCTTACACTCCATCCGATTGTCCATAATTATATCCAATAAATGATAAGATAAAAAAGGTAATAACGTAACATAAAAGACGATAATAATATAGCATAATATGATGATAACGATGATAATGTAACATAATAGACGATGATTATTCAATTTATCTTACGTTGCACCTCCCTTACCGACCCCCAACTTTATAAGCCGCTTAGCTTATCTTACTGATGTGCCTTTGATGTTTATTAAACTTTAATGAATATCAAAGGCACGTTATGTTCTTTAAGTTAAAGAACATGATGAGAGAACTTTGATTACACTTGCTAATCTCTTTATCCAATTATCACTCGTTATTGTTAAGAGCTGGGAAAAAAAAAAAAAAAAAAAAACGAAAAGACAAAAGAAAAAGAAAAAGAAAGAAAAGAAAAGAAAAGAAAATATATATCGAAGAAATAAATGGTCAGTGTTAAAGAAAAAGCAGAATAAAGGAGAGAAAATGAAAATGGAATAAGAAAGATCGGCGTTGTTCTTCGTACTGACTGGCATGCGTGGCTTCTCTTCTGAATGATAATACGTTGAATACTTGTCAGCTCATCACTTCAAAAATAAAAAAAAGGAAAAGAAATGAAAATAAAGTGAGATTCCCATGAACTGCTTTTTTTTTTTTTTTTTTTTTTTTTTTTTTTTTTTTTTTTTTTTTTAAGTCTCCCTGTGATGTTTGACCTTCGTACTTTCATAAGATTTTCATAGCTGTCTTCGATAACAGAACGGAAGACACAGAAAGGTGGAGTTCAGACAGGGAAATTATACAGAGCTCAGATAATGAACTCCCCCACCCCCACTCCCACCCCCCTAAAAAAAAAAAGGGCAGTGAAAGGACATAATAAAGTGACGTATTTTTGGAATTTCGCCAAAAATTTCCGGACAGTGATGAAGGCTTGACGGTTCCGCTAAGTTATCCATTTTGGCGGGAAACTTCAAGGTATCATTTCATATTTATGGAGGGAAGTTTGAATTTTTTTTCGTTCAGAATAATAAAGTGGATTGTACAAAGATGTTAAAGTGTTGTTTGACACACACTCTCTCTCTCTCTCTCTCTCTCTTTCTCCCCCCCCCCCCCTCTCTCTCTCTCTCTCTCTCTTTATCTCTCTCTCTCTCTCTCTCTCTCTCTCTCTCCCTCCCCCTCTCTCTGTCTCTCTCTCTCTCTCTCACTCTGTATGCCTGTCTCCCTCTGTTTCTCTCTGTCTGTCTCTCCTTCTTTGTCTGTCTGTCTGTCTCTCTTTGTCTCTGTCTCTGTATGTCTTTCTGTTTGTCTGTCTGCTTCTCTCTCTCTCTCTCTATATATATATATATATATACATATCTATCTTTATATATATATATATATATATATGTATATATATATATACACACACACATTACCAGTTTCCCCCTCGAATAACTTGTGCATATAATAACCCTGTCTCACCCCATCTTCCCCCACACCCTTTGTTTTTCCGAAAGGCCATAATATGGGAAACCTTTTCAGGTGGAAACTTTTCCAATTCCTCTCTCTTCCCTGATAAACTGGCCTTTTGGGGGAAAACTTATATTTTGCATAGGTTATAATCCCCCTCCTCCCCACCAAAAAAAATCTAATTATAGTAGGTCATGGTATGATGAATTATTCATTTCATTAAGAAAAAAGTAATTGGCTAAAAATTGGATTTAGAAATAAATTCGTGAAATATCACAACGAGAATTACACATAATTTATCCATCAAGGAAAAAAAAAAAGCTTGAGCTTGCAACAAATTCACTGAATTTTGCAACGACAATATCAATAAGCTTGACACGTAAAAATAAAGCTTAAACCTAATTCATTTTCCTCAACATATTATCAACATATGAATTGTTAGAGAAGAAAACTAATTAGTTAAAGTTAACAGATGCAAGATTTAACCTTTACAAATCAAAGCCTTCCACTTCCTGGTTTATCCGGATTCTTGTCGTTATCTGAGGCGATAATAAAGTTGTTTTCTTATATGTCGTGTTCTGTGATCAGCGTTGCCACTTTGGCGATTTTTCCGCCAAAGCTTGAGACTTTGAGTGTCAATCTGGTGGAAAAATTCTGAAATTCGCAAGACTTTCTTGTCAAATCTAGCGAGATTTTTTACTTTCATTTTGTTATAATTATTGTTGTTGTTATTATTATTATTATTATTATTATTATTATTATTATTATTATTATTATTATTATTATTATTATTATTATTATTATTATTATTATTATTATCATTATTATCATTATTATCATTATTATTATTAATATCCTCCTCCTCCTCATTATTATTATCATTATCATTATTATTATCATTAATCTTATTATTATTATTATTATTATTATTATTATTATTATTATC
>NC_061822.1:29506901-29509401 GCF_019202785.1 Penaeus chinensis
AGAGAGAGAGAGAGAGAGAGAGAGAGAGAGAGAGAGAGAGAGAGAGAGAGAGAGAGAGAGAGAGAAGAGAGAGAAGAGAGAGACTGTACGTACATGTAGGGAATACATGTCACACAAATTGCCAACAAAAAGAAGAACAATAAAGAAAAACGTTTACAAATATGACGTTACCTGTGCCGTTCACTGACCTCCATACTGAGTGTCGTTCGGGTCAGTCGCTTCGTGATACAAAGGAGAGCCATTCCTCTCAATTATGGAACCCTCGCTAATAAAAACGCGTTCTGTATTTACTGCAGCGTCATTTCGTTGTCCCTCTCCGGCCGTTATTGAAACCAGCTAGCTCTTCATCCGGGACCGATTTTGTTACCGTTGCTGTTTTTATTGCGTCTATAAATCGTTTGAAGCTTGTTAAACTTTAATTATTTTTCTTGATTGGCTTTAATGGTAATTCAGTGTTTGTTTTTATAAAGATGTATTGAGAATATTGACGAAAAAAGTGTAATATATGAATACACATCTTTTATATCTAATATGCAAATATTTATGTAAACGAATTGGGGGAGGTTTTCGTGTTGCAATAAACGATAACCTTTAAATATGCAAATATTCACTGTCATGCGAACACAGAAATTCAGTTATACATGTAACTGTGTGTTACGTGGTTCAGGAAGCAAACTTTTTTGATTTTAGAACCGTTTCCAGATTTTGTTATGAGGTCATACATTATGAACACTTTAGCTTTTGTTTAGAAATGAGAAACGACGAGGAAAAAATACGACTGCAGTATGGGGATTGTTCCCTCCCTCCACACCCATTTTGTCTAGCTCTCACCCAAGTCACGAAAGATCATGTATTTCTCAAATCACTTTTAGATATGGACATAAGGTTAGTGCTATTATAATGCTCAAGCAAAATCAAGCGAAATGGTGATTTTTCCCCTTTTGTTCGTTTCTCTCCCGTCAGGAAGAGGAAGGGGGGGGGGGGGGGGAATCAAACCAATAACTCATCTCTATATTAGATTTGATGAGGAGTACCGTTCTGCTGATAAAACGAACTCCAATTAATCCATACGTTAACGGAAGGGATATATGGGAGATTAAACAAGCACTGCATCTCGACACTGGATAAAATATTATCATTGTCGGCACTGGAATCTAGTGGTTTCAATTCCTCGTACTTTGTTCTATTGTTGACAACTATCATTCCTTCATTCTCCATCCTTTATTATCATTTCGTTTCGTGCTCTTTATACTTTATACTTTATCCTCTTTATACTACCCGGTTTTCATTTACCATTATTTAGATGTGCTAAGAAAGTGTTATAATTTCCTCAGTATGGTTGGATTTATAAGTTAGTGTCGCCACGATTAAAGTACATAAAATATCGCATACTCTCGACTTACAGTGATCCCCCCCCCAGCCCCCCCACCCGTAAGCGTAATAGTGAAGAGGCTCGAAATTCTGACCGCAAGTGCAATTCTCGTACATGTTACCCTGTGAGCTACAGAACACACGCACGCACACTCATATATACATACATACATACAACTATACGGATATGCATATATCAAATAATACTCAAATAACACTGATTAACAGGCACTCAAACGGTATTGCAGTTCCCTTCCTACTGATTGATCAAAGACTGTCACATAACTTTGCCAAGTAGTGATTAAACATGGCTCTACGTTCAAGCGGCAACGATTCATTAGTAACATATATTCAAAATGATTTGATTTCTTCCCTTTCCTTCATTTTACATATCACACATTTGTATTATGAATCTCCTGTGGTGAGAAGTGGATTTAGTTAAGATGCAGCATCCGTTCTGTTGCATTAAAAAGTAAATTGATAAATAGAGAAGATGTATATTTCATGACATTGAAATGTGGCTTTTATTGGTTTGACGGCTTTTAGCGTTAACAAATTATTTCTTGTCTCTAAGGGAACGACAAGACGCAGAAATCATGTCAATCTGAAAGGTCTTAAATATCAGACTAAATAACATATTACAGGAGTAAGAAGGACCTTTATAACAACTAATAAGGTGAGAACTGTTGGCCCTTAGACTGCAAACAAAAGAAAATTATGTAATAATCACAGTGGCGTTCATTAGACGGTATCGATAAATGTAGAGTATATGAATAAAGTGATAACGGTAAACTATCATCAATGCCAAATCTTAGAAGTCCATATATAACTAGGCCTAACTAGTTACAATATATCCATTATCACCAAAATGTTATTCACCTTATCACTTATGGTTAAACAGATCATAACGAAAATTTATATGCGCTTATGATTCATAAACATCACTATACCTTATTTTTAGAAACAGCGTCTGGTTTTATACACGAATATTATAGTCTCCCATAAATGTCAATGTGGAGAAAATGGGGCTCGGGGCATATGTCTTTAAAGAAAACGTATTTCTCAATATTAAGCAATAACTACGGTAGATAAAGATTGCCGTGTCCTTTACAATGTCTGTATGATAATA
>NC_061822.1:29519401-29524401 GCF_019202785.1 Penaeus chinensis
TTAATGTTATTCTTATCATGATAATAAATGTTATCAGTTGATTTTACAGACATTCATTATATTTTAGTTTCAGTGTTTTGAAAATCTGCTCCTCAATTTTAGGGATGTTATAAATCGTTATTAGTTGACAACTTTGTAGTAAGATAAAAATGCTTATGACAAAGCCAATGCTAATACCAACACTAACTTTTTTTCTACATGGTCAATATTGCATAAAAGTGATACAAGTCCGTATGTTATTTTTCTTCACTCATTTTCTTTCTTTTTTATACCGCACTTTGCATTAATAACTCTCTCAGATAGTCTGTGTTATTTGTTTACAATTTGCCTTCAATATTGACTTTGGCCTAGGATGAAAAGGTCTCCAAAGGCTTCGCAAGCTAGTTTGAGCCGTCTTGCTGTTCTAAGCTTATTCTCAAGCTTCTATGAATCATAGCAAGAGAGGGAGAGAGAGAATGAGGTTATTCAAGATAGATGCGAAAATTTTGCATAAAACAGCACTTCAGGGAAATTAATTGTATGTTTTATATTACACAGTACCGATTTCAGGAAACGCATCCCAGGGATACGATATCCCAGTCTATCATTAAAACTAATATTCGTATTTGCCTGCTTTAAATTTAAGTTGCTATATTACGGTATTTTTATTAAGACAAAACATATCAATAACACTTCCAGCCACAGAATTAGAATGTGCTCGTGGATGTCACTGTCTCATTAAATGGATAATTCTACAAGAAGACACACTCACCTAATTAGATATATTGAAAAAAAAGTCACATAATTATTAATATTCAGTATGTAACAATTGTTATCCACTCTCATCTAATAAATCACATAATTTATAGATACAATCAGAGAAGTTCAGTGAAAAGAGCAGACTTTTCCTCTACCTTAGTCTTTCAGAACCACACATTTGGAGACTGTCTTTCAACATAACAAAGGATCATTATTGATATGTTAAAACCTGCAATAAGAATGGTCGTGGAATTGAATACAACCTCCGAATGCGATGAAATAGATTCGATTCAATTTTGATAACATAACCGATTTTTCTATTTCGTTATCATTTCGTAATTCGCGATGATCTATCCGTATGAAACGAATATATACCTAACAACTCAAAAATGAGAGGAGAATTATTTCACAAAAAGGAAATTTGTGAAGGGCTTTCGATACGCATGACAGATGCAGAGAGAGAGAGACACTACAATATCATAAAAAATTTTTCCTCCTGAAGAATGAAACGTGTCTACAGATTCTCCGCTCTTCGTGATTTTTAGGTCTTTAATGATTCCTGCATTCGTCCATTCTCTTTTTTTGAAAAGTTTATACAATTTTACACCTGAAGACTACGTTAATGATGATTATTTTTGTTGATGCGATTTTTTTCAATATCAGATGTGAAAGTTTTTTTGTTTTTTTTTATTAAATACAACGAGGATTTGGAGTTTTGGTTTTATTATATTTGATCGAAGTACAGACGCTTTTGATAACTGAACAGCTGTAATTTTAGCAAAATACGCAGCATCATTAATGTTTCCCAGGTTTTATTACCCCCCCCCCCCCCAAAAAAAAAAAAAAAAAAAAAAAAAAAACACACACAGACTTATAAGCAATCTGTTATTCTTTACAGTAAATCATAGTGAATTTTGATAACTGTTGCTGCTTCCTACAACTTTCCGGAAAGCTTGTACTTAACCAAATTTTACAAATCAAAATAATTTAATGGAGAGTGAACGGATAGAATGTTAGTGTATGTGATAATCACTAGATAAGAGATATCTGCCTGCATCATATTACGTAGTTGATAAAGTATTTGAAATCAAATTACAACTCAGTTCCAGTCTGATTTATTCCGAGCCTTTCCACTCAGTTCAATACAATTAGTCATTACGAGTCGCTTATAAGTACGTTAATATTTCTGAAACCAATGAAATGTGACAACAGAATGTGATGCTTATCATTACACGATGTTCTGGGGTCTACAGAGTATAACGTAATATAGTGCAACTGTAAATCACATTTAGTAGGCTTTTCAAGTCGCTGAAGATCTTTGAGAACAGACCATTTTGACTTTGAAATTTGAACTCGAAAAGAGAAAAATCTTGTGGCTTGTTTTCTAAGAGACTGAGGCGTTAGTCACAGGCTCTCTCGTGCATTCGTATCTACAGACGCCATCACGGATTGATGGGTGTGACGTACAGGTGGATGTACTTAACCTTCGAATTCGCGAGAGTTTCATTTTCACTTCCCCAGTAGTACCCGCGTTCGATCGTGGTGTAGTTCAGGGCCAGCTGTTCCTCGTAGGGCATCACCCCGTTCGCGCTACACGGCTGTGTCTCGTCGTTATAGAATATTCGGCAGTTCGATTCCTCAATAAAGGCTTCCCTCCGATCTGTGAAAGGAGCGCCCCAGCCGTTTCCAGCGTCCCCTTCGGTATACTCGCCGACGGACATCCGGCCGTTGTGAAACACCACGGACGAGAAGTAAGCGTGACGAGCGTTGGGTTCCCCTTCGTAATGCAAGGTGACCTGGAGCTTCAGCGGACTGGCCAGAAGCTGTGAGTACAGGTCGAGTCTCCCGTACCACACGCGGTGCCACTCGCGCTGGCACGTTATGACCTTTGGTGTCGAGAGAGTGACGTAGATTTCCATAGCGCCTGTGATAAGAGGGTCGATCAGCCAGCAGGCGTTGTTGCACTGGTCGCAGAGGTGTCCTTGGCACTGGGCCCGTCCGCATTCCCCGCACGTACGTGAAGCGCGACAGGAGGCCAGGCAGGTCACGTCCTTGTCGGGATCGGAGGCGGACTTGATTTCGTACGTGTGGTAACCTGTGTGCAAGGAAGGGGGGATTACTGATACAAAGTGCCATTGTTATTATTCGTACTATTAAAACGTGCCATTATTCCTGATATCAGTACCAAGGATGGGAAATTATTGATAGAAATCATTATTATTATTGTTCTTACTTTCATCAATGTCATCATTTCCAATATCAGTACCAAGGAAGGGAAATTATTGATACAAGTCATCATTAGTATTGTTTTTACTTTTATCAACGTCATTAATTCCGACGGAAGTATCATGTAAGGGGAATTACTGATGCAAATTATCCGCACCTCATATCATTCTATCATCTGCTCATATGGATAATTAAACATACATCGATAAATACTCGTTTGCTATACTCTCCTCTCCTTCACTACAAAATCCTCCTCATCATTTCACCGCAAGATTAGCATATTCTCTTTGACTAACCTGTTGTAATGATGCCTTTCTCAACCCTTTATTACCACGTTCTTCCATTTCACAAAGTAATTATTTCTACAGCACCTTAAATGACTGTCACTAAAACTTTTTACTTTAATATTTAAACATGGCGTGACCTCGGTTTTCATAATTACAGTGATTCCAACAATAAGTCTGTAAACATATACCTCTTTATGTTTTCGTTGATGATTACTTTCTAAACAAACACAGCATTATCCATCAATGTATATTTAAATCAACTTAGTTTGCTCAGTCGGTATGCATATCATTAAAATATTACGACTATTTTAGGGGAAAATGGGATTGTGTGTGTGTGTGTGTGTGTGTGTGTGTGTGTGTGTGTGTGTGTGTGTGTGTGTGTGTGTGTGTGTGAACACTTGGTAGTGCTTTACACTATTAAGATAGCACCATGAAACTTAAACACAAATTTACGAGTTAACAGAACATCGGACTTTCATTGTGAAAGTTCTGAACTGCAATGAGCTTCTTATGTAGATATACTCAGTATCTACTCTGCATCCTATCAATAGAATACAAAAAATAATTTTTATGGTTTTCCTCAAAGCAAAGTGTTATACTTGACATTTATATTTGTTATTACACATGTCATTAAGAAACAGCAAAGTGTTATAAAATAGTCCTATTCATATTCATATCATCTTAGGTACACAGTCAACACAAAGATTAAAACAATATATATTCATCCACTAATATTTGTTGATGCCTGTAACAACAATTTTCACCAGTGTCCCACTCTCTAAATACTTCACATTACGTCTTCTTCATTACTATAAAATAATCTTCTATTTCTGCTTCTTCTTCTTCTAACATTACATCCAGCATGATAAAAGTGAAGATAATAATAATATGATAAGGATGTTGATAATGATGCCAATATTATAATTTGCAATAATTATCTTCTTCGTTATTTTGTTTCTTTTTTTCTTCGTCATCTTCTATTTCTTGTTTTTTCTCCATCATCTTCTTCTTCTGAATATTTCTGCTCTTTTCTTCTTTCAGAACCCTGACCTAGAGATTCGACATTTTTCTTCATTATTTTCGATGCATCAGTGTGATTTTCCATTTTCATTTATTACTTATTTATTCATCTTTTGTACTTATCTCTTTCTCCATATTCTATCGTGAACGGCTCTTGATATCGGTAAAGCTTATTTCTCTTCCCTCTCCTTCTCCTTTAATCGTTCTATTCTATCTTGTCTCCCGCATTCTGAAATATTCAATCCTCGTCTCCCCCTTCTCTCCATCTTTTCCTACTACTCTTTTCGTCTCTTCTTGCGTTATTTCTAATCCTCTTTTCCTTCGGCTTACCCACACGTACCTTTTCCTCTCTACTTCCCCCCTCTTCTCTACGTTTCGCACTTCTGTTCGTTTTCCTTTATTGATAAAAAAACAACAACAACAAAAAAAACCCGGAAGAAATGGTCGAAAATCCTGCTCGATAATAGTGCTTTTAGTACCGAACGACCATTTAAAGACACTAATCTTATTATCGTACTTTTGAGAAACGAAAAGAAGAGAAAAAAACTGGTGTTTGCAACTTGTGTCTGGGTTAAACTTCTTAATTTTCTCTCATTAACTGTCCTTTAGGAGGGGGGAGGGGGTCAAGAAAACGTTAATCTGTAGGTAACAACCAAACACCTAATGTAAGCTGTGGCTAGTTCGTATTTGGATGTCTGGCCCCTTCTCTCGTGTTTTTTGTCTGTTTAT
>NC_061822.1:29557406-29564906 GCF_019202785.1 Penaeus chinensis
AGCTTATTTCAATCCGTCGCAAACTAACTTCCGTTCAAACTATAAGGAAGCTTTTTTTCTACATGTTCAAGCTTTTTGGAAGCTTACTCCAAGCTATCCATTCGCAAGCCAGTCTTCAGGCCGTTCGCAAGCTTAATCCAAACCAAATGAAGCACGTCACATAATGTATGAGATGTATCAAAAGGTCGGGGATCGTATAGATGGGTGTGGCAGGTCTTGTGTAATGCGTTCCCACGGAGAGCTATTCCCGGGGCATCGTGGGCGGGGGCGTGGGTGTGGGGTGGGTGAGGGGTGGGTGCGGAGGGAGAGGAGAGAGAGAGGGGAGGAAGGGGAAAGGTGGGGGGAGGGGGGGCTAGGGGGAGTCAAGGATGAACATACGCGTTCATATTGATCACTTCGATGGTATAAATCAAAAAGGAAAGTCAAGTTATTCTTTATTTGTTGACTTTATTTTTTTAATAGAAATTTAGGAACCTTTAAAAAGCAGCCATAGAAGTGACGTTTTGTATTGAAATTTATAAAGCTTCCTTCGTATCAACAAGTGTGGGTATATAATCTAGACATTGTGTGGCTTCAAATTACTGATTTTTTTTTTTTCTTACTAAATAACTTGTAAATTCAAAATTATACTCTATCCTTTGTATTCAGTAATTATGATAATATCCCCTACCCCCTCCGCTCCAACCCCCCCCCCCCAAAAAAAAGAAAAAAAAAATCAATATGCAAGGTAACACCAGTATATAATAATACACCCACCCCCGCTAAGAAACAAACACACAAACACACAAAAAAGTGTCAGCAACATGCACTAAAAAGGTCACTCACAGACAACGTAACATCAGGAACACCATTACATAAAGGTCAGAGGGAATGCACACAAGCAAATAATTATGAAGAGAGCCTCAAGTCATAAGAACTTACAAACGTCTTCAAGGAGCTGAGACTCAGCAGAAGAGGCAGATGACACGTGACAGGAAGAGGGAAAGTGTGAAGGTTAGATGTGTTTATAAAGTTTAATGTGGAAATTCGATCTAAATCCTGAGGGTCCTTTTACCTTTTTTTTTGAGGACCGCCATTTCATCATTGCGTAATAGAGTGGCGTCATCAATCAGTGTATTATCCGTTTCTCTCACGGAATTAAGGGTTCGGATTGAATAATGGGTCGTGATTTCAAAACATGATTGACCATAATAGATTCGAATAGATTAGGTCTGCCTCTCTCTGTCTGTGTGTATGTGTGTATGCCTTTCTTTCTTTCTGTCTGTTTGTTTTTGTCTCTGTCTGTCTGTCTGCCTTGCCTGTCTGTCTGTTTGTTTGCCTGTCTGTCTGTTTGTCTGTCTGTCTGTCTATCTCTCCCTCTCTCTCTCTCTCTCGCTCTCTCTTTATGATGCATATATATATATATATATATATATATATATATATATATATATATATATATATACATACACACACACATTCATGCGCACGCACACTCTGAGCATAGTATTTAGGTCGATACTAAATTCCGTTTGATTATAAGCTGCAAAATCTATAAGGCTACCACCCGCTAAATAATGATCCCGTTAGACCAGCCATTTATACAGAGAGCTGAACATTAGCCAACTACAATGCACAGATTATTCATGAAGCAAAGCTAACGTAACGCCATTCCGCCACGTGCAAAATAGAAGTAAATAGTTTACCTTTTTCCCCTGAAGCATTGCCGTTGTTTTTAATAAAGGGTTTCCACGTCCTCTCCTGCGGTGAGTGACGGGCACGCATGTGACGCAAGAGGAATTTCAAGGGTCGGGGAGTTTTGTGCTACCTAATTATCACGGGCGAAAAAGTGTTGGTGTAAATCACCAGCTCCTTCCTCCTTTTCTGCCGTTCTGTTGCAAGAGAAACTCGGAGAATCTAGGCGATGTACGGCTCTGCAACATCGCAATGTATTTGGCTGCATGACAAAATCCCAGCCTCGTGTTTGGGAGATTTACACTTTAATCGGTGACCCTGATTGCTCTGTCAGCGTCGTTCTTTCATCCCTCTGCTTGATGAATACTAATCAATATAATCTCTCTCTCTCTCTCTCTCGCTCTCTCTCTCTCTCTCTCTCTCTCTCTCCCTCCCTCTCTCTCTCACTCTCTCATTTTCTTTTTCTCTGTTTCTCTGTTTCTCTCCCCCCCCCCCCTCTCTCTCTCTCTCTCTCTCTCTCTCTCTCTCTCTCTCTCTCTCTCTCTCTCTCTCTCTCTCTCCCTCTCTTTCTCTCTCTCTCTCTCTTTCTCTCTCTATCTCGCTCTCTCTCTCTCTCTCTCTCTCTCTCTCTCTCTCTCTCTCTCTCTCTCTCTCTCTCTCTCTCTCTCTCTCTCTCTCTCTCTCTCTCTCATTTCTTTCTTTTTTGAGCCTCGTTTGTTTCAATGTATCCAACTAGGCCATGGCCAGCGGGATAAAAAAGCGGGAGTGGGTTGAAGTTGAAAGCTCATTGATATCAATTATGTATGCATGGAATGAAGAATTCAATATGCATGTAAACGCATTTAAAACTGCAAAATAAATACGGATAAAACAGACATCATTTACGGAATGTACGTGAATGTAACACGAACACCACGTACATGCAGAGGAAGTGTACGCCTGAAACAGCTCAAAAGACCGAGAGGAAAAGGCTGGAGTCGATTGAATAAGCAAGACTCAAACATGCTAATGCACTTAAATGGGAGAAAGGGAGAGCGAAAGGGAGGGAGGAAGGGAGAGAGAGAGAGAGAGAGAGAGAGAGAGAGAGAGAGAGAGAGAGAGAGAGAGAGAGAGAGAGAGAGAGAGTGAGTTGAGAGAGAGAGAGAAGAACAAATCAATATGAAACGTTCTAAAAACAAACAGCAAAAACAAAAAGATAGATATATAGAGAGATAGGTAGACAGAGAGAAAGAGAGAGAGAAGTAGAAGAAAATAATCAATTACCGTAGATATTACTCAACGTGACACCCCACCCCACCCCCGCCAATCAAACAAACAAACAAACAAAAACACAAAAAAAGATCTAAACCCCACATATAACGGTGAAGGTCGAATAACGGGCTGCCTGTAGATATGGGAGTGGCTGGGAACCTTACTCCAGGGGAGTGAAGATGTCTGACTCTCCTGGCACCTTCACCTCTCCCCCCCTCCCCCCTCTCTCCCTCCCTCCCCCCCTCCTCTCTGGCACCTCCCGGTCCCTCTCCTCCCTTCCTCCCTTCTGTTCATCTTCCCTTCCCTCCCGCTATTCTCTCACTTCTCTCTCTCTCCTCTTTTGTCCCCTTTCACCTCTCCTTCCTTCCTTCCTTCCTTCCTTCCTTCCTTCCTTCCTTTCTCTCATCCCCTTCCTTTCCTCCTCTCATTTCCCTCCCTCCCTTCCCCCTAATCCTTTCCTTCCATCTTCCTCTTCTTCCTTCTTTTACCTCCTCTTTCTTCCCTACTTTTTTCACCCCCCCCCCCCCTTTCCTCCTTACTATCCCCTTCCCTCTAATTTCACCTCCCTTCTCCCCTCTATCACGTCCCCTCCCTACACCTCGCCCTCCCTCTCCTCCTCCCTTCTCACTTGTTTCGCCACCCTCTTTTCACCTCCACTCCTCCCTTCCCCTCCCCACCTCCCCTCCCCTCCCCTCCTCCCTTCCCCACCCCTCCTCCCTTCCCCTTCCCTCCTCCCTTCTCCCTCCTTTCACCACCCCTTCCCCTCCCCTCCTCCCTTCCCCACCCCTCCTCCCTTCCCCTTCCCTCCTCCCTTCTCCCTCCTTTCACCTCCCCTGCCCTCCCTCCCCCCTTCACCTTTGCCCCTCATCGATGCCCTCATCCCGACTCCAACTCACACTAACCTTGACTCGACAACACGAGAAACGCCCCTTATAACATGTGAATATTTCATGCACGCACAACACCCCCAGGCACTCGGTGTTCGGGTAATACAGTGCTATACAGTGCCTAAAGGTTATGCCGTGTTATGTAATACTTTCTCGTGATGCGACTTTTATACAATGTCTTTGAGGTATTCAGTGTTAGGTGATGTTTTTTTCGAATTATGCAAATGTTATGGAATAAATTCGCTTTATAAAAGGTTATATAATATTTTCGGTTAACGCGATGCTATACAGGGTATGTCTGCTGTATGATTTTTGTACAGTGTCTTCGGAAGATATAGTTATACAATAACCGGTGAATACGATGTTTTACAATGCCTTCCAGCTATACAGTATTAGTGACACATTTCCGCAACCGAGGTGACTTGTAGCATATGGTTGATAACTAGAAAACTTGGTTCTTACTACAACGCTATTTAAAAAAAGTTTTAGCTTATTTTTGGTGTTCAGATAATTGCCAAAGTTGGAAAAGAGTCGGATTATGTGTATTCTACATCTGCGCTACAAAAGCTATTCAAACATGGCCTGAGGAAAACATATTTCTTATTTTCCATTTTGCGTTTCTCTCTCGCTTATTTCAGTGAACTGCTCATTTTCAAATACTCGTAAATGTAATGTATTTACCCAAGAGCTAACTGTAATACTCATGTGTACACAGACATATGTCACCGTTTGTGTGTGTGTGTGTGTGTGTGTGTGTGTGTGTGTGTGTGTGTGTGTGTGTGTGTGTGTGTGTGTCTGTATGCGTGTGTGTGTGTGTGTGTGTGTGTGTGTGTGTGTATGCGTGTGTGTGTTAGTGTGTGTGTGTAAGATATAGATATCGATGTTGATATAGATATAAATATATGGTTATATATCGATACAGATATAGATAGATAAACACAGACAAGCAAACAGAGAGAGCGAGAGAGATAGAGATAGAGAGAGACAGAGATAGATAGATAGGTAGATAATAGATAGATAGAGTGATAGACAGATAGAGAGATAGAGAGAGAGAGAGAGAGTGAGAGAGAGAGAGAGAGACAGAGAGAGAGAGAGAGAGAGAGAGAGAGAGAGAGAGAGAGAGAGAGACTCAGAAACACAGACAGACAGACAGAAAGAGAAAAAAAAAAAATAGAGAGAGAGAGAGAGAGAGAGGGAGAGAGAGAGAGAGAGAGAGAAAGCGAGAGAGAGAGAGAGAGAGAGAGAGAGAGAGAGAGAGAGAGAGAGAGAGAGAGAGAGAGAGAGAGAGAGAGAGAGAGAGAGAGAGAGAGAGAGAGAGAGAGAGAGAGAGAGAGAGAGAGAGAGAGAGAGAGAGAGAGAGAGAGAGAGAGAGATTATGATGATAATTATGTGCTAGGGAAGGAAAAGGTAATTAAGAATCAAGCTTGCTTTTTTTCCCCCCATTTTCTTTCCGTCTTCACCTCCTACTCCGCTTATCTTGAAGGGGGAGCTTCGGTAAAATGGTCCGCTCGCTGCCTAATTAGATGCTTCAGGAATGTTATTTTTTTTTCTCTCATTTTTCTTTGAGGGTAAGAATCTCTCCTTCGATTCAGGAAGCTGTTTCTGTCTTCAGTCTGCCGAGGCTGTGATAATCATGCACGGTGCACGCGCGTGCTTTCATCACGTAGAATTTTTTTCTTTCTTTCTTTTCTTTACTTTTCTTTTTCTTTCTCTTTCTTCTTTTTCTTCTGCTTATTGTTTTTTACTTTCTTTTCCTTCTTCTTATTTTCTTTCTTCTTATTATTATTATTATTTTTTTCTTTCTTCTCTTTTTCTTTTTCTTTTCTTCTTCTTTTTCTTTTTTTTCTTCTTCTTCTTTTTCTTTTTTCCCTCCTCCTCCTCCTCCTTCTCCTCCTCCTCCTCCACTTCTTCTTCTTCTTCTTCTTCTTCTTCTTCTTCTTCTTCTTCTTCTTCTTCTTCTTCTTCTTCTTTTTCTTCGTGACGGGCATGGGCTTGGATGGGCTTCTCCCTCCCCTCCCCCCTTTGGGCGGGGGGGGGGGGGGGGCGAGGGAAGGGGAAAAGAAGTGACTGATTTTTCTTTTGTTTAGTCATGAAGGATGATCTTGTAGAATGAACAACAATGTCAACTTTTTTATGCGTGGTGGAGATGAAATTGTTATGAACTTGATGGTGATGACATTGGAGAATGATGGTGATAGTGATGATAGTGTTAATTGATGTTGATAGTGATGGAAGTGATGATAGCGTTCGGTGATGTTGATAGGGATGGAGGTGATGATATTGTCTATTGGTGTTGATGAATTGAAGACTGGAAATAAACTTTTGTAAAAATGGTCACACATACAGATAGACAAACAGATAGATAGACGGAAATCACTTAGGGTAAATAGATAGACAGGCAGATAGACGAAATCACGCAGACAAGATCAATAGACAGTCAGAGAGTTAAACGAAAATCACGCAGTCTGTAGAAACCGAAATGCCGCAGACGAGACAAACAGACATTCAGACAGATAGGCGAATAGATGCACCGTTACTGACCCTATCTATCTCGAGGGAACTGTACGAAATACTCCCCATTCATAAGGAAGCTACAAAGGTGGTGCTCTTTCTGTGCTAATAACCTCTTTTATTCGTGCAAATTCGAGGCTTTCTCTTCCTGATGAGGGCAAGGTTCCGTCCACTCCTTTCATTAAAATCTCGTTATTGCGTTCAAATTCCGAAAATTCTCCCTTCATAACATCTTTCGTCTTCATTAAACAAAAAAACGAAGTCAATGGTATCTTGGCCGGCTTAATTATGGTGAAGTCTGTTCGTGATTTGAGGATCTTGCAAGCTTGTAAGAGGCTAGTGACTTGTTGTTGTATTAGTGCAATTTGCAACATGATTTGGAGGGTCGCTTTGCTGTATATGTCTCCTTGGTGTAAAATCAGTGCTTAGTTATCATTGTGAAAAATCTTGCATTCAGTTTTGAAAACAAGCGAGGAGAGTGACAAACACGTCTTTTGTTACAAGTTATATTTTTCTCCCTGTATTCTTAGAAGTATCACACGCTTCCGTTTCACTTTACATTTTCTGTTGCATTTTTTTTCCAGCTGGAGTCTTTTCATTTGTCAAATATCACACTCGAATCATTTCTTCAGCAAGACAGAAGTGAGACATTACAAAATCATCCTGATATGACTTGATAACCTGATATGATGACCTGATATGTCATTATTATCATTATTATTATTATTATTATTATTATTATTATTATTATTATTATTATTATTATTATTATTATTATTGTTATTATTATTATTACTATTTTTATTATCATTATCATTATCATCATTATTATTATCATTTTTAATTATTGGAGTCATTATCATCATCATTATCAGTATTAAGATTATGATTTTGAGGATTACTGTTATTTCTGTTATTATTATTATATAATAATTATTTTACCAACCGGTAAATCTAGGTTTTAATACACAGTTTCCTCTGGAACATTGTGTATGACACGCAAACAAACCACTTTGTTTTAAGTAACAGAACTCGCATGGAATTAACTAAAATCAACCAGAAACATGAACCATGAACAAAAGCACAACAAAGTATATACAATAACACCGTATATAACAATCAAATAACAGTATTCGACATCATTCAGAATCGAGAAACGTCTTATTTGTCACCAAGA
>NC_061822.1:29572406-29579906 GCF_019202785.1 Penaeus chinensis
TGGTTTAAAAATTGGGTATTATTTGATTTGCAAGGCAGATAATGATAGTACGTTGGCACAAGCGTTTAACGAGAGAAAGAAACAATGCTAGCTTGTAAATGCCAACAGTAGGCATTGGCAACAAGATGGAATACCTTATCATTTGGGCAAAGAAGTGAAAACCCATTAGAAAAACCGCTTTTAAATAGTCTCTTTAGTAATTAGTACCTTCCTAGCTGGGTGATATTTACAATCCAATTATAGCAATCGTAAAATACGAGAGCGAGATAATTTCTCTAAACATTAACTTCAAACTCCAAGAAAGTGTCTAACTTCAGCGTAGTTTGATATAAATAATAATTGGTTAGCTTAACTTTCTCAGTCAACATTATACGCTTATATTTAGTATCCGTTCATTAAAATCATGTCTTGAGAATGAGAGAGAGAGAGAGAGAGAGAGAGAGAGAGAGAGAGAGAGAGAGAGAGAGAGAGAGAGAGAGAGAGAGAGAGAGAGAGAGAGAGAGAGAGAGAGAGAGAGAGAGAGACTATGTGTGTGTGTGTGTGTGTGTCTGTGTGTGTGTGTGTGTGTGTGTGTGTGTGTGTGTGTGTGTGTGTGTGTGTGTGTGTGTGCATGTATGTTTGTGTGCGTGTATGTGTGTGTGTGTGTGTGCATATGTGTGTATGTGTGTGTGTGTGTGTGTGTGTGTGTGTGTGTGTGTGTGTGTGTGTGCATGTATACCACTCGTTAACTACATGTGGCAGTCGTAAGCCTACACTTCATTCAACACTGAACGTATCCGTTTATCAGATAGCTAATTTGGCTATTCAGTCAAACCAAATTCATGAAGCATATATTCTAAATGGCTGGATAAACATAGATAAACCTTTCGGTACTAAACTGGTAAAATACAGCAGTTCATTTGATTAGGTTTATTCAGTAAACTTTTGTATCATAACGGCCTATAAATGATTGTCAGTAACATGAAATGAATGGCTATGGAAGGGGTGTAGTTTGGCGCACCCATACACACACGCAGATAGATAGATAGATAGATAGATAGAGAGAGAGAGAGAGAGAGAGAGAGAGAGAGAGAGAGAGAGAGAGAGAGAGAGAGAGAGAGAGAGAGAGAGAGAGAGAGCATGGTACATATATGTATATGTGTATATATAATAACCATCCCTGACCAGGACTCGAACCCTTGCCGTTCCAAGTAAGACCAGAGTGACCAGTGCTAAAACAATCACATATATATATATATATATATATATATATATATATATATATATATATATATATGTGTGTGTGTGTGTGTGTGTGTGTGTGTGTGTGTGTGTGTGTGTGTGTGTGTGTGTGTGTGTGTGTGTGTGTGTGTGTGTGTGTGTGTGTGTGTGTGTGTGTGTGTGTGTGTGTGTGTGTGTGTGTGTGCGTGTATGTGTGTACCGCATATCCCTTCCTGCATCTAACACTGGATGTGAAATAACGTTCACGGCAGAAATTAAGGCTGAGAAACACACAATTCAGCAACAAGAGCCTCCCTCCGGCTCCCTTGCCTCCTCGCCGTCTGTGCTCCTGAGATAGCACTGCCCAGGGGTCCTTCGGCACAAATACTCTTTCAATATAGCCTTGCGAATCCACAGGTCATATCAGTTGTATTTAAGCTTTGCGTTTATTCATCGAATGGACCAGACTTTGATATCAGTTTGAATTCCCATTTTCGTGGGGAAGCTGTATGCAAATCTCCGGTATCTATGAAGAGCGAGGGAAAGGCGTTTAAGATGGATATGTATATGTATATGAATTACCTCCGAACATGGCGATACGCGAGGAATGAAATCTTTAAGCCTTCCTCTCCGTTTCCTCAGGCGGCGGGAAGCGAACTACATCCCCACAACCTATTCGTTATATCTCGTAAGGAAAACGAAGTAACTCTTATTTCTTGTTTTCTCTTTCTGATTTTTTCATCCTTTTTTTTTTCTTTTTGTGTGTGTGTGCCTGCATGTCTCGTAAAACTTCGTGCCTGCAGTAACTCCGGTCTGGGAGTCAGACTCCGCGTAGGGACGGGGAGGTGGAAGGGGGAAGGGGAGGGGAAGGGGGAAGGGGAGGGGGAGTGTAAAGGAGAGGGGGAGAGGGAGTGGGAGAAAGAGGGAAAGGGGAGAGAGAGGAAGAGGAGGGAAAAATGGAAGAAGGAGTTGGAGAAAGAGGGAAAGGAAAAGAGAGGAAGAGGAAGGAAAAGTGGAAGAAGGAGTTGGTGAAAAAGGGGAAGGGAAAGAGAAAGTGGAAGAAAAGATGGGAGAAAGAACTGGACAAAGAGAGGAAGGGGGAAGAAAGAGGAAGGGTAATGAGAATAGGAAAGGGATGGGAAAGAGGAGGGAGTGGGAGGAAGTGAGATGTTAATAGGGGTTTAGGGGTGGGTGTAGGGGGTGGGGGTGGAATATAGGGTCTATGGCAGGTAGCTCCGCGTTCCCAGAGAGCAACAACGGCACGAAACGACGCATCAGCCAATGAGACGGAACCGCGGCGTAACATCAGCCCGTAATAATTTTCCTCGGAGCTTAAATACCTTTACGCACAGAAAAAAAAAAAAAAAAATGGTTAGGGAGAAAAGAGAGAAAAGTGAAGGTAGAGCAGGAGACGAGGAGGATGGTGGGATGGGGGGGGGGGGGGGTTAAGGGTATGAGGAGCATGGCAGGGGGTTCAGAGGAGGGGGTTAGGGGGTAAGGGGTGCCCTGAAGCTCCTCAAATACCCTAAGGGACCAGTGCGCGACAAATTGGACTTGTAATGACGTTTTCACTAGGGCCGAGATTGCATCCGCTGTGCTATGGGGGGGCCACATGCAATATAAGTTACGTAATCCCTTGGATGCCATTATAACCTCGAAAAGTGCGAGCCAAATTTCTGCAGAAAGATTCTCCTTATGATACTCGTGGCCGTCGAGATGGTTTTCATTAGGTAATAAACTACATCATTTTGTCTTAGACGAGCGTACATTACTTCTGAAATCTCCCGAGCATTTTCCAGACTAGTTCAGGGTTTGTTTTGCGAGCTAATTTCCGCCCATAAACTGAGGGTATAAATTAAAAGACGTATTGGATGCTTATCCAAGCTGTTTTTGGAAATTAGACACTTTGAATAGGTTTTATATCTCGTTTCGAAAATCTCGCTTCTGATGTACATTGTTTGGAAGGCTGAGGCTCTTAGAATAGTGGGTGTAACAAATTCTATTACCATCGTTGCTGCAGTATAAAAAAAAAAAAAAAAAAAAAAAAATCTAATTTTCTTTTGGGATTTTCCGTTTTCTATGAAACTCGTGATTGTTATACTTAATGTTTGTTTCGTTTAATAAGTTCTTTCTTTTTTCGGTTTATTTTTTATATTATTGATGTAGCTTGTGTTTAAGGCGGTCACAGTGGTGGTCTTTTGTTTGGGTCATCATCCATATCCTTTTCCTTTTCCTCTTCATGTTCATCTTCCTTCTCATTTTCCTCTTCCTTTCCCTTTTCATCTTTGTCATTATCATCATCATCATCACCATTATTATTATCTTCACCATCAGCAGCAGCAGCATCACCATCATCATCATATTATCATTATAATTATTATTGCTATTTGTATTATGATTAGCATTATTATTATCATCATCATCATCATCTACAACTTTTACCATCGCTTTCATATTTTCAAAAACTGCCTTCTGCTTTTTATTGCTATAAGATTCCATAAAAAAATTCACCTCATTCCAGTTCTTTAAGAATACTCCTCCCCTTTTCTGCAATATTGCATTCTTAACATCCCAACATCTATTTCCTTCACTATTTTATCATTAAATTTTCCTCCTTCTTTACATCCTATCTTGTGTGTGTTTTTTTTTTTTTTTTAAATCTTTTTCTTCCTTTTTTCCTTAATAAAAAAAAATCTCTTCCCATTCTCCATTCTTTCAAAATGTCTTTTCCTTTCACGTGTCATATCGCAGCTTCCATTTCATATCAGCTCGGTTTTTCTTGCAATAGAGTGTCGTTAAAACATCCTCTGCGTGTCTGTGAATGGGTCGACATTTTTCCCTGGTGAGTTTGCTGTGCAGTCATTGTAAATTTCGACCGGAGAAAGAGGGAGATGGAGAGAAAGAGAAAGAGAAAGAGAGAAAGAGAGAGAGAGAGAGAGAGAGAGAGAGAGAGAGAGAGAGAGAGAGAGAGAGAGAGAGAGAGAGAGAGAGAGAGAGAGAGAGGTGGAGAAAAGGAGAGAGAAAGAGAGAGAGAGAGAGAGAGAGAGAGAGAGAGAGAGAGAGAGAGAGAGAGAGAAGAGAGAGAGAGAGAGAGAGAGAGAGAGAGAGAGAGGAAGAGATGGAGAGAGGGAAGAAATGAGGGGAAAGAGGGGGTGAGCGGAAAAGGAAGGGGTTAGGGAGGGAGCGGGAGAGAAGGAGGGAAGGACGGAGGGAGGAGAGAGAGAGGGAGAGAGAGAGAGAGAGAGAGAGAGAGATAGAAAATGATAGAGAGATAGATATATAGTTAGAGAGAGAGAGATAGAGATAGAGATAGATAGATAGAGATAGAGAGAGAGAGACAGAGAAAGAGACAGACTGACAGAGAAAGAGGGTGAAAGAAAGAGAGAGAGAGAGAGAGAGAGAGAGAGAGAGAGAGAGAGAGAGAGGGAGAGAGAGAGAGAGAGAGAGAGAGAGAGAGAGAGAGAGAGAGAGAGAGAGAGAGAGAGAGAGAGAGAGAGAGAGAGAGAGAGAGAGAGAGAGAGAGAGCGAGAGAGCGAGAACGAGACGACAAGACAAAGACAAAGGCAAAGACGAAGATGCAAAGACAAAGATAAAGACAAAGACAAAGAGAGAGAGAGAGAGAGAGAGAGAGAGAGAGAGAGAGAGAGAGAGAGAGAGAGAGAGAGAGAGAGAGAGAGAGAGAGAGAGAGAGAGAGAGAGAGAGAGGAGAGAGAGAGAGAGAGAGAGAGAGAGAGAGGCGCAGAGAAGAGATAGAGAGAGAGAGAGAGAGAGGGCGCAGAGAAGAGAGAGAGGAAAACCTTTTCTCAGAGCAATACCAACTACTCACTAAGAGCATTTACTGAACTTTCTCTTCCTTTCCCGTTTAATAACAAGAAGCTCAACCGGTGAAATATATACTCAGATAGCCTTTATACTGTGTAACATATTGAGTATTATTCTTACTTTATTTATCTTCAATTTGGCTTTCGAAATTTAAAGGAGATATATTTTTTATTTGTTTAAACTGTATGTGATATTGCAAGTTAAGGAAAGTTTATATGTCTTTCTAAACTTCTTACACCGAAGAAGGAGGAAAGATAAAAAGAGAGAAAAAGAAAAAAAGAAGAAAGTGAAGAATAAGAATAAGAAGAGGAAGAAGAAGGAAATAATAATAATAATAATAATAATAATAATAATAATAATAATAGTAATAATAATAATAATAATAATAGTAATAATAATAACCATGATGATGATGGTGATAATAATAATAATAATAATAATAATAATAATAATAATAATAATAATAATAATAATAATAATAATAATAATTGTAATAATAATAATGAAAATAATAATAAGAAGAAGAAGGAAAAGAAGAAGAAGAAGAAGAAGAAAGGAAAAGTAGAAGAACAAGAAACAAGAAGTAGAAACGAAGAAGAAAAGTAAAGAAGAATAGAAGAAAAATAAAAAGAAGAAGAAGAAGAAGAAGAAGAAACAAGAAGAAGAAGAAGAAGATAAAGACAAAAATGTCAGATTACTCAAGAAGCTCTTAGGTAACACGTTCCTCCGCTTTCCAAACCGTCTTGAAATATGCTGGTTAATATAGCATTAAGTCTGTCGTAGAATAGAAACAATAGCGTAAAGCACGTGGCTGCGTTCTTGTGTATGCTGTGTCATTACTAAGAAAGAGGGAATAACGGAACTTTTTGGATGAATGAAGGACACAAGGAAGATGAAAAAAACCCGTACAAGCATTAACCTACAAAAAGATTCATTATTAATTTGGGTAAAGATTCATTCTTAGGTATTTATGTTTATTTGATTTATTTTTAAAGGCAAGATCATTCGTAAGCTGTTTTCGTAGTCGTGTATTTCTTAGTAGGGAGAGGGAGAGAGGGAGAGGAAGAGGGGAAGGAGGAGAAGGAAGCGAGGGAAGGAGGGAAGGGGGAGGGAGGAGGAGGGGGATGAAAGGAGGGGAGGGAGAGGAAGGAAGAGGAAGAGGAAGAGAGAGGGAGAGGGAGGGGGAGGGGCAGAGGGAGGGGGGAAGGGGAGGACAAGGAAGGGTAAAAGGTCTCATGCAAACGTGCAATCATACACGGCTTCAAGGCTACCCACATGAAAACCCACAGCATGACTCGGGATGACGTGGAGTCGAGAAGACAATAGGGAAAAGCCCACCTTTTACCCATCATGTACCCACCCACCCACTCATTCATCTACCACCCCCCTCCCCTCTTGCTCTCTACCCCATTCCACTACCCTCTCTCGTTCCCCTTCCCCTCTTACCCTCTATCCCAGCCTACTACCCTCTTTCCCTCCCCCCCCCCCCTTGCCCTATGCCCTACACCCCAGTCTACTACCCTCCTCCCTCCCCCCTTCCCCTCCCCCCTTAACGCTTGGCTTTTATTCCCTTCTGACGTCCATTGTCTAGTCCCTCGAGTGTCAACGTTTGATCAGACGCAGGCCGGGTGATAAGCTCTGTTGAGTGTGCTTGCGTGTGCGTGCGTGCGTGTGTGTGTGTGTGTGTGTGTGTGTGTGTGTGTGTGTGTGTGTGTGTGTGCGTGCGTATGTGTGTATGTGTGTGTGTGTGTGTGTGTGTCTGGGTGTGTGTGTGTGTGTGTGTGTGTGTGTGTGTGTGTGTGTGTGTGTGTGTGTGTGTGTGTGTGTGTGTGTGTGTGTGTGTGCGTGTGTGTGTGTGTGTGTGTGTGTGTGTGTTTCTGAGTGTATGTGTGTGTGTTCCTGAGTGTATGTGTGTGTTCCTGAGTGTGAGTGTGAGTGCATTTGTGTGTGTTCGTGTATTCATAAGTGTGAGTGTGTGCGTTTGTCTGCGTGTGTGTAGAAAAGGTTAAATAGAGACAACATAAAAACGAGAGAGAAATAAAACAGGGAGAGATAAACCATAAGTGTGCGTTCAGGTTCTTATCACGAGCTGCTCTAAACCATGTCTGGATTTTGAGGATGGGTTGTATAAGATATCGTAGTAGATAAACAGCTTGTCCCGCGGAGGTATAAGCAAATATACACTCTCTGGAACGAAATGGGACTCTGACACACAAACGTATTTTTTTCCTGTTTTTATATTTTTTATTTTTAGACTCGTGTTATCTGAACAAACGTCTGGAAAGTGAAAGTTCCTCTGCCGTCTGCTGAAGAGTGCCACCCGCTGGAGATTACCCCATCCCCACCCTTCTCTCTCCCTTCCCCCTTCTCCCCTTCACTCCATCCCTACCCCTACCCTGCCTTCTCCCTTCCCCTCTCTCCCCTTCACTCCACCTCCCCCCCCTTAACCACCACGACCCCCCCTCCTTCCATCCGGTG
>NC_061822.1:29594906-29604906 GCF_019202785.1 Penaeus chinensis
TACTTTTACTTTTTCGTAAACCATTGCGGTGATTCTGTTTCTATATCTGTGTTTGTCTTTCTCTTGATCTCTGTCTCTGTCTTTGCATCTGTCTCGTTTTCTCACTTTCTCTCTCTCTCTCTTTCTGTTTCTATCTCGCTTTCTCTCTTTCTCTTACTCTCTCTCTCTCTCTCTCTCTCTCTCCCTTTCTCTCTCTCTCTCTCTCTATCTATCTCTCTCCCTCTCTCTCTCTCTCTCTCCCTCTCGATAAATTGATAGACAGACAGATCGATTCGATAGATTAAAGTGTAGACCACCACCTCATACTGAAAATATATCACGTGGTTGAGAACGCCGCTTGCAATTTAAAAAGCAAACAAGGGCGGCTGTCGTAAACTTATAGCGGCTATCAATAGTTGTGATTTAATGTATCGTTTCGCTCCTCGCATCTGTCGCTCAAATCCTAAAATCGCGAAATTCGTTGACGTTTGCCAATCCGCGATGTGAATATTAATTACTTTTTAATGATGAATTGTCCCTTAGCCTGTGTTGTCTTTTGGTCTCTCTTTCTCTCTCACACACACACACACACACACATATATATATATATATATATATATATATATTTTCATCTCTCTCTCTCTCTCTATTATATTTTTCTTTCTTTATCTATCTCTGTCTATTCTATCCTTACTCATCTGCCTGTCTGGCTCTATCTCTGTCTCTCTCACTCACTTTCACTCTCGGTCTTTTCCCTTGTTCTTCCCTTCGCATCTCATCTCTCGCTAGCTCTCTTTTACCTGCTGCTACTGATTTTTAGTCTCCTCATTAATCACGTTATTCTTAACTTGGAATGGCCGAACGATCGTTGCTCAGCATTAGTAAGGTACCGTGATATTATTTAGCAATTGAAGCGAAAAAAAAAGCAGAAAATAGCAATACTTTGAGAAAGCGTTGGCAGGATTTTGTACGTTGAGTGTATGTATGTGTATGTTTGTTTGCGTGTGTGTATATGCGTGAAATGCAAAGACAATATTTTATGCAGGTTCTCTCCATCTTCATTTGTTTCTTCTTTATCCCCCTCCAACATCTACTTATCCTCTATCTCTCGTCTCGTTCCATCTTCCTCTTTCTCTTCAGCATGGCGACACACATTCACTCTTTTCCTTGCAAAAATTAACTAACTTTGACACTAAATAACTTTTCCAATACTTATATATAGTGATATGTTACTTCGATTCCGCGAAACCTTTTTTTTTTTTTTTTTTTTTTAACTTTCGTACTGAGGACTTGCTTACACGTGGGAGATAAAGGAAGAAAAAAACATGCGAATATGTCTTGGTTTATCCGTGTGTCGTTTATTTCTTCCCTCCGTTGCTTTGGTGTACAAGGATATCCTTGTTTTTTTTCTTCCATTTTTTTCTTTCGTTGTTTTTTTGTATTTTAGGATACCTTCCTTTCGTTTTCTTGTTTCAGGATATCCTCGTATATTTTTTTAATGTTCCCCTTTCCGGTTTTTTTTGTTGTTTTTTTTTTGTTTTTTTTGGTATATTCGGATGTCCTCGTATTTTTCCTGTTATTCATTTCGTTGTTATGGTATACTAGGATAGCCTAGTTCTATTTTCTTGTTCCTCTTTCCGTTGTTTTGGAAGAAAAAAAGAAAAATTCATCTTGTCCTTGCTTCCGTTGTTTTTGGTATAACCCATATGTTATATCCTGTTACTTTCCCTTTTTTATGCTTCGAATTTGTTCAGCATAAAACCTTCACTGGCAAATGGCATTCTTTTCTGCATTTATGCGACGGCGGAAGGCATAAAATTCACCTCATTTTTGAATCCTACATCAAGACTTTTACGGTCACGCCAAGTCACGAGCTCATGGGAGATATAAAGCGAGAAATAACAACGCAGAAGCAAGATTGAGTGTCTCGTGGGCGGGAAGACGTTGGATAAGGGGTGAGAACTGTGGGCGTGTGATCCGAAATCGGTTTTAACGCCCGCGAAATGGAGAAAGAGGAAGGAGGGAGGGAGGGAGCGGGAGGAGGGGAAGGAAGAAAGGAAGGAGAGAGAGATAGATATATATATAAAAAAAGTACCTTTAAATATGTATATTCGGATCCGTAATATTTCCTTTATCTTTTGCTAATGAAAAGGCATTCAGTAATGAGAGAGAGAGAGAGAGAGAAAGAGAGAGAGAGAGAGAGAGAGAGAGAGAGAGAGAGAGAGAGAGAGAGAGAGAGAGAGAGAGAGAGAGAGAGAGAGAGAGAGAGAGAGAGAGAGAGAGAGAGAGAGAGAGAGAGAGAGAGAGAGAGAGAATCCATGCACGATTGGAGGACAAAGGTGTTCAGTTTGCCTTATTATCAGTACTCAGATGGAGATAAACAGCTGCTAGTGTATTTCATCAATACATATATATACAATGAATAGCAATGACAAAGGCAACAGATGTAATCATGCTAATGATAACAGTATTAGTAATGATAATGATGATAATTATGATATTGGTAATGATAATAGTAGTAATAATAATAACAACAATAATCTTCTTTAACAGCCGAATCGCGTGACGTTGGCGACCAGATGATGCCAAAACTTTGCATCATCATGGTATAACTAGGGAAAATACTCAGTAGTTTGCCATTGCCTCACGAGGGTACACTGTGAGAGAGTACCATTCTCCTTCCCAAAAGCTCTTCTTCTGGAAATATAACTACCGTTGGCCTTAGTCATAGCTCATCCACCTCCCCTACTGATTTGGGATCAATGGATCCGCTGTTAGCTGTCGTCCCTAAACTCTAAATTACCCAAGGGCCCATCCAGGTTTTATGTCGCCGACCGCACTCGACAGTAACAGCATGATCAATAACGATCATATGAGCGCATTTTATAAGAGTTAGGTGGGACTGCCTAACTTCACGCACGATCTCCACACGCTGCTTGGATGCAGTTTAGTATCATACCCAGGGCATAACAATGATAATAATAATGCTATTGATAAGAATAATGATGATAATGATAATAACGATGATAAGAATAATTATAATGATGATGCTAACAACAACAATAATAATTATAACAATAATAATTATAATAATAATTATAACAATAATAATTATAATTATAATTATAACAATAATAATTATGATAATTATAACAATAATAATTATAATAATAATTATAATAATAATGACAATGAGCATAATAATGATTATATAAGATTAATAGTAATAATAATAATCATTATTATCATTATTATTACTATTATTATTATTATTATTATTATTATTATTTAACAGTAGTTATGAAAATAATCATAACAGTAATGATCCCCATGCTAATAATGATCTAAATTCTCCCGTAAAAGTATGAGAACAGCACACTTAATCCTCATCAGTTAATATCCACATTATCCGCAATATCCCCCTTGACACTCATAAAAGAGTAAACACCCATCTCTCTTATTCAAAAGTTTTTTCTCTAGAATTGCTCTTTAGTGTTGCATGAGGCGAGGAAACGGCTGCTGAGACGAATGATCTAATGAAAAAGAAAACGAGCGATTTGTTGGGAGTGATGTCATTTCCTCTCGCCACGCCCACCGCCCACCCCACGCCCACATACACTATTCCTCTTTGTCTCACCAGCGTCCGCGAGAGGGAGGGAGGGAGGGGTGTGTGAGGGGAGAGGAGGAGGGGAGATAGAGAGGGGAAGGGAGTGGGGGGAGGAGAGAGAGAGGAAAAGAATGGATGGAGAGGTGGGGGGGTAGAGGGGGAAAGGGAGGAATGAGAGGGAGAGGAGATAGAGAGGGGAAGAAGGGGAGGAGGGGGGGAGAGGGAGGGGAGACAAGGAAAGTTAAGGAAAACAATGTTTATAATGATGGAACTTTTCTAACAGCGAAAGTAGCTGCTTTGTTCCTGCCTTGATCAACCTTTTCATAGTGCATAAAACTTATAACAATATGATGTTAATGAATTCGGGAGATATCAATAGAAAAAAAAAATCGATTTAATTCTTAATCAAGTTCAAGAGTCTCATGGGTGATATTTGCAACGTTTTATATGTACGCATCGTATCAATAATAGATATACAAATAAAAGTGTGTTATTTATTTCCATCATTCTGATTGAGCATTCTATTGTCGATATGCTAAAAATTATTTGTGTATATATACATATATACATACACACACATATATGGTGTGTGTGTGTGTGTGTGTGTGTGTGTGTGTGTGTGTGTGTGTGTGTGTGTGTGTGTGTGTTAGTGTGTGGGTGTGTAGTGTGTGTGTGTGTTTGTGTGTGTGTATGTGTGTGTGTTTGTGTGTGTGTTTATGTGTGTGCACATATAAACGAGAAAGACAGACAGACAGACAGAGACAAAAAGACAAAGATACAAAGAAGTAGACTGACAGAAAGAGTGAAAGACAGAGAAAGAGACAGGGAAACACATAATAATATACAAACGGCCAACAAGACGTATTCAGTCACTGCAAAATTAGCAATTAACTCATCACATGCGTAGAGCAAGAGCCATGAAGAAATCGTTACCAGCACTACACACATTTCCTGCATGAATGTGACGTGATTTTTTTTAGCTCATGGAAAGGTCATGACAGAAAGTGTAGGTTGGGGATTCATACGCTGCTGAAAATTATAGATTACGCCAATGCAGGAAATGTGAGATATTGAAGAAAATCTCAAGATGGTTGTAATTCAGGAACAGTGTAAGAAGAGAGAGAGAGCGAGAGAGAGGGAGAGAGAGCGAGAGAGAGAGAGAGAGAGAGAGAGAGAGAGAGAGAGAGAGAGAGAGAGAGAGAGAGAGAGAGAGAGAGAGAGAGAGAGAGAGAGAGAGAGAGAATAAATGCCAATAACAAAGACTGCTTGTATTATAATTTCAAGAAGCAAATATCGCCTTTGACATTCCCTCGAAACGAAATGACACCAATGCTGTCATCCACATATCCGCATTGAAGATTAACACAGCTTTCCGGGAACTAAACTCAAAGGAAATTGTTGTTGTTGTTATTATTGTAATTAACGTTTTAGGCCTACTTGCAGGTCTATATTTCCTTCGTTGCATAATAATTTTGAATCTGTAATTTGCTCAAGCGTGATCTTTCAGTTGTTATTTTCCCCCTTTCCTTTTCATTCTCACTCTAGCTTCTTGGTTGATGATGTAACAAGTGTGACTGGATGACTGCTTATTGTGTTATTGTTGTGTTGTTTTTATGTCCAGTGTCGTCAAGATCTGTAGTATCCTGTTTTTCCTCCATTCATGTTCTGCTGAAAGTTCATTTATAAACACCAAAGGTATACCCCAACAAGACATCATTTGAGACATCACCGTCAGTCAGCGTCAGTGACTTCGCCAGCGCCAGGAACTTCCCCTTCTGCTGCAGCGCTTCACAATTACCCTCTCGAGCGACTAGGCAAATTGTCCCACACAATAAGTTCGTTGAGGAGAAAGTGACTCTTAACACTCTGGCCCTGTCGACATAATACCCACCCAGCTGGGACAATTAGGTAATTTCCATTCAGTCAGAAAAGAAATGTAATTAAGATTTGATAAGAGGAGGAAGGAAGAAGGAAGGAAGATAGGAAGAAGAAAAATTCTTGCTCTTCTTAGGTTCCTCTTGGGATAATTTTTTCTTCTTGTTCCTCCTACGAGAGGCTCTTAACCTTTCCCCGCTCGGAGAGTTAGCAAGAGCGAGTGAGTTACCAGAAACCCTGGACTCCCTTTCACTCGAGACTCTCTTTATTTACGTGCTCTCTGGCTATCATGGAGAGTCCCTTTTGTGCGGCGACACGAATACACAAATACAATATTCGAGGAAAGTGCGTCCCTTACACGTGACTGACAGTATAGCCAAGCTAGGTTGGTGCCACCGTGCATGATGAAGTGGCAAACGCATGCACGATCACTTTATC
Organism: Penaeus chinensis; assembly: GCF_019202785.1. Taxonomy (NCBI): domain Eukaryota; kingdom Metazoa; phylum Arthropoda; class Malacostraca; order Decapoda; family Penaeidae; genus Penaeus; species Penaeus chinensis. The sequence continues at coordinate 29,600,806 of NC_061822.1, forward strand.
ATCCTGACGGTTCCATTATCATAACTTTCCCCCCGCAGCAACAAAACAGGAATGTAGAGTTTCTTGCAGTTTTGTATGTAGTCTGAATAACGGGTTAAACTCACGCGCACTCTCTCGGGAAGGAACTAATTTGAGGGACTTCCCTAATTCTAGATCTTCGATTACGCCATTCGACAACCGATTGTAAATGACGATCCATTACACTTCGCTCGAGAAAGGAAGCTGATTATCATAAATCTGTCGTTAAGGCCGTAACTAGCAGTTTGAGTCTTGCCATCCGACAATACGAAAGTTTCTCGCTCTGGGTTGCATTCCAAAGCGCATGCAAAGTGATCAGGCAATGATGAAACACATCAGCTCTGCATTGGGAATAAGCTGTATTGCATTAGATTTTTTTTTCTTTTTTTTCAGATAACCTCTGACCGATGTGTCTGAAGAGGGTTGGGGTATGTAGCTGTCAGTCCACATTTGTCGTTTGTCTGTAGATGGGGAAATGAAGTGACTAATGACTTGAGTCGTTTGCTTGTAGATGGGGAAATGAAGTGACAAATGAAATGAATGCGATTTAATCTGATTGTTCGGCTTTTAATGAGAATTCCAGCTATGATAATAACACTAGATGAGCGTAATTACCATAACGACGCCGTAATGATAGTAATGATGATTAACTATAAATCATACACACACAGAGTGAAAAAGCATTTGAAAACGAGAAAAGCAACCGTAACAATAACAATTACATAATCATAATACTTACACCACAAAAAAAGATAAACAAATTGAAACGAAGAGGTTGCTAGCGAAAGTAGGGCCAGCGAAAGGGGAATAGACGAGAATCTGGATAATTGATGTGTGGAGTCGCCGGTTTGCCCGAATCAGATATGATGAGGGGAGGGGATAGAGGGAGGAGGGGGTGGCGGGAGGGGTAGGGGAGGGTTGGAGGGAGAGGGTAGGGGGGTTGAGGGAGGGAGGGAGGGAGGGGAGAGGCGGGCCCACGAAGATCTGTAAATTGGAATCGATCATGGAGGTAATCTGCCAAAACGGAGATGATTTCTCTATAATTACTGTGGTATAAACGTCGTTAGTAATATGGAGACACTTGAAGATTACTTAGGCGTCTTGTCTATTTCTTTTCTTTTTCTTTTCTAGTGTAATTATACTTTGTTTACTTATTTATTTATTTCTATCAAATTGCACATACGATACATTGTTGTTTTTTTTCTCTCTCTCTTTTTGAATTATGCTTTATCTATTTATTTATTAATTCATTTATCTTAATGCCTGTTTCTTCTTCATACCTTTTTCATTAGACTTTCTTTATTTATCTTTCATCTTTAGCGAATAAGCTACGAGGCTGATAGATAGTTACTACATTCTGTTTTAAGAGTTCTCTGCTAAACTTCATTCTATAAGAAAATGTATTAGCGGTTATGAACGATTTTTAAGCAATTCTCATTATAGCAATTTACGATGCCATTCACTATAAAAGTATATATAAAAACGTCATCAGTGCCGTTGTAAAGACACACCGGTATAATTTGTTCAGAACCTAGACGCTAACTACATATTTTATCTTCCACAGGTGAGCCATGTAACATATCACTAGCCTCCGCATTCTCCCATAGTAAGTGATTTCACAAATAACGTATATTTATCATGGTAAGACTGACTACCGTGAAGGTCCAAGAGTTAAAGCACTAGGAACCCGATTCCCGTGGCTCCGAATTCGGAATGCCTGCGCCACGAGAGGTCAAACGCAGGGTCGGGAGGGGAAGTTACCGCCGTGGCACGGGTGGTAGGGATGAATTGCGGTTGATTAGGAAGGGCGTCTAAGGTGGTGCTGGTAAATAAACTCTTATGGTATAATGAATGGCTGTGGAATAACATACACACATTGTTTATAGATAGGTTGATAGACGGCTGTATACGTATGTATTTTTACATATATTCACATATATGTATGTATATGTATGTGTGTATGTATACATATACATATACATATGAATACACACATATGTATATATATAATACACACATATACATATATATATATATATATATATAATACACACACATATGCATATATACATATATGTATATTTATATATGCATATAAACATGCATACATACATACATATATATATACATATATGCATATATATATGTATATATGTATATATATACATACATAGATGGATACATATATATAGATATATATATATGAAAGGAAATCAGCCACAGTAAGAAAATGAAATTGAATTGTAACGTTTCGAACTCTTCACGAGTTCCTCTTCAGACGAATGATAAACCAAAATGGTTAACCATTCGTCTGAAGAGGAACTCGTGAAGAGTTCGAAACGTTACAATTCAATTTAATTTTCTTACTGCGGCTGTTTTCCTTTCATCTTTGTGTACACGTTACTGTGTTTGTCTTTGTGTCACATATATATATATATATATATATATATATATGTGTGTGTGTGTGTCTGTGTGTGTGTGTGTGTGTGTATGTGTGTCTGTGTGTGTGTGTGTGTGTGTGTATATATATGAACATACAATATGCATATTTGTGTCTATGCATCTTGCTGTCTACATATATTTTTGTGTATACATCTGTCCATCAATCTATCTGTAGACTTGTGTGAGTGTCGCATGCGCCCACCCGCGCAGCCGAGATGCATCGCCGTCAACTGCCCCAAGCGAGTTCCCTTCCCCCCTCCCCTCCCTGCTTCCATCTCCTACCCCCTCCCCTCCCTGCTTCCCTCCCCTACCCCCCACCCCTTGTAAACCGAGCCTGGGAAATCGGTCAACAATGGCGACACATCCAATTAAGGTGCCGCCGAGACCCCGGTGACTCCGTAATGATGCGGGCGCGTCGCCGCCGCCTTCGGAACGCCGGCTTCTCGCGGAATCCCATTGTCCGGGCGGGCGAAATTCCGGGCGGCGCTGGAGAGACGCGCGGAGGTCGCCCGGGGGCACCGCGCGCCCCGTAATTGCCGCCGCTATTATTTCCCGACGGGGAAGCCCGCTCGGGCGTGACTCCCGCGCGGCTGGGGTGCGGGGGTGGGGGGGGAAAGTGACGATACGAGAAGCGTGAGCGAGCGCGTGCGAACAAGGCTTATACACACACACACACACACAAACACACACACACACACAAACACACGAACACACACACGCAGTCACTGTCACACATGTTCACAAGCAGTGAAACACTCACTAATATTAAAAATTTCGAATCAAATATCCGATAATACTGCTTAAAAAATATATATATATTAAATAGCAAGAAAATATATTATAAACCAACATCTTAAGACACGAAAAAGGAACATCCCGTAATATAACTGTACATGATGTAATCCTAATTATTGATATCATTTTCATTATCATCTCCTTCGTTATCATCCTCATCCTCGTCACCATTATCACCATCTTCATGCTCCTCCTCCTCCCCTCCTCCTCCTCCTCCTCCTCCTCCTCCTCCCCCCCTCCCCCTCCTCATCCTCCTCCTCCTCCTCCTCCTCCTCCTCCTCCTCCCCCTCCTCCTCCTTCTCCTCCTCCTCCTCTTTATCATAACCATCATCACCATCACCATCGTCAAGATCCTAATTCTCATCAACATCAAATTTCGATTCTAAATTTAGTCACCAACAGCAGAAAGCGATCCCATAAAGAGACCAGTTAGTATACACCCTCGATTTTCATAAACATGCGAATTAGCAACCCCTTTTGCCGAATCAAGTTACGGCATTTCTTAAACCGGGAAAACCGTCTGATGAATGATCCAATTACGACCCAATTACGCTATTCAACTGCAATTGCAAACCCTCGCAAGGCCACATAATCCCTTGCACAAATTTCTCCTTTGGTAGATCTTCACACAATCACTGGAGGAGAGAAAAACGACATGAACTCTACGTGTCACAAGTAATCGCGTGTTTTGAACTTTTGCTTTAAATAAAAGTTACTATTAAAACACAACTTATTACGATCTATAAATGGAGATACATTTGTTTATAGATATTAGACATCCAGACATACACGCACACACAAACACACACACATACACACAAACACACACAGACAAACACACACACA
>NC_061822.1:29609906-29619906 GCF_019202785.1 Penaeus chinensis
TTCATTTGATAATTTTGTACTTTAATCATTATCATTACAGCTGTTCATATTACACTTTAATTAGTAGAAGCAGTGTTGTAAACGAACGCATTATTAAGAAAGATCTGTACCATCATTTTTACTACGAACACTAACCAGAATAGAAACTGCATTTGTAGGAAAACTTCTCCCGATATTTTTAATTTACAAAATGATAAACAAACCAGAGCTTCTTCTATTTCATTATACATCGTTTCTCTTTTCTTTTTGTGTTTTATTTTTAGTCTTTCACTTTTTTTTTCCCTCTTTCTCTTTTAATCTCTTTTTTCGTTTCCCCGCCGCTCTCTGCAGGCACGCGTGGTCTTCCACTACCATTTTTAGGGTCGTAAGTGATATGATATGGTAATTATTCACAAAACAAATTTCCTTGGCACTGATGATGACGCGCCGGTTCTGGAACTTTCAACATTGACAATTTTTCTTTCTCAACTCTCACAGAGGCGCCAGGAAGTTGTATTTTTAAGAGGGTGAAGCATCCATCCTTTTTTTCCGTAGCAATGACTTCCATTTTACTTCCGGGCCAAAAATGTCCATCAATCTCCAATAAAAGAGTAAGGTTTAATGCAAAGCCGTGTTCCAGCATGAGCTTCACGTTAAGGGAAAAGTTTTTTACATCAACTACTGTCACTAATCGTTACGTCATGCACTTTCTCATTTTAAGTTACTCGAATTTGCTTCCGAATTTAACCTTGCAGACCGTTGTTTCTGCAGGAACGAAGGAAAGTGTTCACATAAATTAGTTCAAACACGGGAAAAGCAATGACGTTTGTTTACTTAAACTTAGGTCGTTCTCAAGTTGCGTTTTGCGGAAATCACCGAGCATGAATATGTTACCGTTTCTCGAACTTAGTCGACTTCATATAAAGAAAGAAGAAGAAGGAGGGGAAGAGGAAGAAGAAGAAGAAGAAGAAGAAGAAGAAGAAGAAGAAGAGGAAGAGGAAGAAGTAGAGCAGAAGCAGGAGAAAGAGCAGAAGATAAAGAAGAAGAAGAAAAAAATAAGAGCAAAAGCAGAAGTAAAATCAGAAGAAGAAGCAAAAGAAAAGAAGTAAGAAGAAAAAAGAAAAGAAAAAGGATAATAATAATAAAAAGAAAGAAGAAAGACAAAACAAAACCAAAAAAAAAAAAAAAAAAAAAAAAAACAATTTATTTCCTCCTGGTGAAACATGAAAATACTCGTTACCTGATTTAAAATTTGCCCCATTATGTGCATCCTCCGCACGCAGTTACTGAGAAAGTCACCCAACATTCTCCCAGCGTGAAGGAATCTTTAAGAAAAGGTTAAGCATTTTATCTCCAAGGACATGTATTTTCATACACGCACCGTCATGTAAAGTTTATTACGTCGGTGATATTACGTGAAGTTAGTGAGGAAGTGAATGGTTTATAAGAATGTTTATGGTTTATGTTGGTAATAACTCTGCACATGCACGTACACACATACAAGCACACACACACACGCACACACACACACACACACATTCACACACACACACACACACACACACACACACACACACACACACACACACACAGATATACAAGCACGCAAGCACATACACACACACGCATATATACGATGCAAGCCTGTAAGCATATGTAACAAATTCACAAGCAATACTTTACATACAGATGTGAAAACCCAAATCAATGAAAAAACACGCGTGCAACAAAGCATTCAAGCAACATCCATTCCTAAATTACGCCGGAGGATTCGGTAAGTGACTGCCAATAGTCGCGGTGTGCTCTTAAACCAAAACATCCTACACTTAAGGGAGTCCTATGTTGCAAGGTATCTTTGCAACTGCCGAGATTACAACATTATCAATCCTACGCACGAATTTCCCCCTCTCTTTACCTCTGCTTGCTTGTCTTGTACTTCCGGTTATGCAAAGAGTGTTAGTGCGCGTTTGCGTGTGTGTGTGTGTGTGTGTGCGTGTGTGTGTGTGTTTGTTTGTTTGTTTGTGTTTGATTGAGTGTTTGTGTGTGTTTGTGCGTGCATAAAGGGATTGTTTCCCGCCTGAGAAGAGTTTTGTAGAGCGTTTATTCGCCTTCAATTATGAGGTCTTAACTTTGAGAATAAGATTATTATCACCCCTCACAAGTTCTCTGTGTTCTTTTGAATATATATATATATATTGTTACGAGAAACAAATGCTAAACCTCTCATAGTTATACAAGTATTTACATCTAACATGGCTTGAATATTAAAGATAAGTAATTCATTACATCTTATCTCTTTTCTTTTTCTCAGAGTATAGAAATAGCTAAGAGGATATGCTAAATCTTATGCAAATATATATAATCCACAAGCTTCCCAACAGAGGGATGATCTGATATCAACTAGTTATGCTAATCTTGCGTGCATCCGGGTAATACAACAGATATATTAATATGCCTAACGTTAATGCGTCCCCCCCCCACCCCTAACTTCACCCCCCCCCCCCCCCCCCCCCGTTCACCACTCAATATAACCTTCTTCCCTTGGTCACGCCTGAATATATGCGGAAATCTCTCGCCTGACCTTTTTTTAAGGCCACGACCACTCCTAACTGTAGTGTCTGTCATGCGTTTCCCTTTTGTTTTTTGGTTTGTTTCTTCTTCCCATTGTTCTTGTTTTCTTGTTTTTCTTGTTCTTGTTCTTTTTCTTATTTTTCTTCTTCTTCTTCTTCTCCTCCTCCTCCTCCTCCTCCTCCTTCTCCTTCTCCTCCTCCTTCTCCTCTTCCTCCTCCTCCTCCTTCTCCTCCTCCTCTTTCTCTTCCTTCTCCTCCTCCTTCTTCTCTTCCTCCTCCTTCTCTTCCTTCTCCACCTCCTCCTCCTTCTCCTCCTCCCCCTCCTCCTCCTTCTTTTCCTCCTCCTCCTCCTCCTCCTTCTCTTCCTCCTCCTTCTCTTCCTTCTCCACCTCATCCTCCTTCTCCTCCTCTCCCTCCTCCTCCTTCTTTTCCTCCTCCTCCTCCTCCTCCTTCTCTTCCTTCTCCTCCTCCTCCTCCTCTTCCTCCTCCTCTTCCTTCTCCTCCTCCTCCTTCTTCTTCTTCAGGCGAGTTTTAAAAATAACCTCTGACAGATCGAATCATGACGCAACTTGCAAGTTCCGGTATGAAATCACAGATTATAATACCTGTAGACAGTGATTTATATCCTTGTTACTTATTGCACAATCACGCTACTTACCGCAAATGACAAAATCGGACTACTTTGTACTTAAATAGATACATTACTAAAGATTTAAGAGTCAATGAAACTGCAACATAGAATTATAAATGTTACTTTCATCTGTACTGCATTATCAAATACCAAACCATTGATTCATTATTATTTTATGTATGTTGGCATTTTGCATATCTACTGCAAGGTTGAAAAAGTCGATGCATGAATTTACAATTTTGATTTTTGTTTTTGTTTTGTATAAGACGAAATTATTTTATGATGTATTTGCTTTTCGTTGATAGGTATTGCTGTTTTCAAGTACTATTATGATTTTTTATTTTTTTTTTTGTGACTGTGAATGATGATAACGGTGATGATGGTAGTGATAAAGATGATGGTGATGATGAATATGATGGTGATGATGATGGTGATGATGTAGATGATATTAATGATGATGATGAAGATAGTGATAGTGGGGAGGATGGTGATTATGAAGATGATGATGGTGATAATAATCATAATAATTGTTATAACAATATCGGTAATAATAATGGTAATGATAATGATAACAATGATAATGGTAATGATGATGATGATAGTAATACTACGACTAATAATGATAATAACAATAATAATAATAATAATAATAATAAAAAGAAGAACAACAAGAACAAGAACAACAAGAACAAGAAACAAGAAAAGCAATGATGATGAAGAAATCAAAGTAAAAAAAAAAAAGATACAAAAAAAAAAATAACATTGATTCCCAGAGCAAAATGAAATTTGTTTTCCCTTCCCACGTCAGTTTAATAACATTCCCTTTTGATAACTTTTTTTTTTTTTTTTTTCTTTTTTTCTTTTTTTAATTCGAGTGAGCGCGTCATATATTATTATCACCTGCAAAATGTCAACACCGGGAAACACACTTAACACTGCAAATTTTGCAACATTCTGTCTTCGTTATTTCAGTTCGTTGAAGCGAAAAGGACCTTCTTGGAAAATTGTGACCAGAGTATTTATTAAAAGGAAGTGAAATGTACGGTTAAAGAATGGCTGTGTATCTGTAAGGAAGAAAAATACACGGGTGATGGATGCCTTTCTTAACCTTTCATCTCCTTCTGTCTGTGTCTTTGTTCGTCTTAAATCATCGGTTGGTTTGGAGGAGGAGGAAGAGGAAGAGGAAGAGGTGGTAGAGGAGGAGGATGGAAGAGGAGGTGGAGGAGGATGGAGGAGGAGGAGGAAGGAGGAGGAGGAGGAGGAGCAGGAGGAGGAAGGAGAAGGAAGAGGGAGGAGGAGGAGGAGGAGGAAGAGGAAAAGGAAGAGGTGGTAGAGGAGGGGGATGGAAGAGGAGGTGGAAGAGGATGGAGGAGGAGGAGGAAGGAGGAGGAGGAAGGAGGAGGAAGAGGGAGGAGGAGGAGGAGGAGGAGGAAGAAAGGGGAGGAGGAGGAGGAGGAGGAGGAGGAGGAAGGAGGAGGAGGTGGAAGGAGGAGGAGGAGGAGGAAGGAGGAGGAGGAGGATAGAAGAGGATAGAAGAGGAGGTGGTGAAGGATGGAGGAGTAGGTGGTGGAGGGGGAGGAAAAGGAGGAGGAGGAGGAGGGAAAGGAGGATGAGGAGGAGGATGGAGGTGGTGGAGGAAGAGGGTGGAGGTGATGGAGGGGGAGGAAAAGGAGGATGAGGAGGAGGATGGAGGTGGTGGAGGAAGAGGAGGAGGAGGAGGAGGAGGGTGGAAGTGGAGGAGAAGGAGAGGATGGAGGTGGAGGAAGAGGGAAAGTGGGGTGGGAAGGAGAAGGTGAGGAGGAGGGAAGGAGGAGGAAGAGGAAGAGACGGAAAGGAGGAAAGGGAGGAGGAAAAGAAGAAGGATGCAGAAGGAGGAGCAAGAGAAAGAGGTAGAGAGGAAAAAAAAGGAGGGGGAGGGATAAAGGAGGAGGAGCTGGAAGAGAAAGAGGGGGAAGAAAGAGATAATAATGATAATAAAACAAGAATAATAATAATGATAATAATAATAATAATAATGTTAAAAGGAGGAAGTGGACGAGGAGGAAATAGGAGAGATGGAGAAAGAGGAGGAAAATGAGGAGAAAGGGGAAGAGAAGCACGGGAAGACGGAGTTTAGGAAGATAGACAAGAAGGAGCAAGAACGGAGAAGTTATGTCAAGATCACGATTTGATGTGAAACAACAAATATCTGTATATACTGTATGTGTGTATGTATGTATGATACTAACACACACACATATATGTGTGTGTATGTGTGTGTGCATATATATATATATATATATATATATATATATATATATATATATATACATATATATACATATATATATATATATATATATATATATTTATATATGTATATATACATAGATATACGTATACACGCTGATATATATACGTATATATATATATATATATATATATATATATATATATATATACATATATATGTATGTATATATATATACACACATACATATGTATATATATATATGTATATATACATAGATATACGTATATATATACATACATACATACATACATTTATATATATATATACATATATATATATATATATGTGTGTGTGTGTGTGTGTGTGTGTGTGTGTGTGTGTGTGTGTGTGTGTGCACACATATACGCACACACATACACAAACACACACACACACACACACACACACACACACACACATACACACATACACACACACACACACACACACACACACACACACACACATATATATATATATATATATATATATATATATATAAAGGAGAGAGAGAGAGATAAGAGGTGGGGGCGAGTGCGAAAAAGAGAAAATGAGAGGCAGAAGTAAAGAAAAAGAGAAAGTTCAACTCTCATATCGGTAAAGTTCGCTGCCTCTGCCCTGCCTTCCAACCCCCCCCCCCCCCCTCCTCTCCCCTTCGCCCAGGAGGAAGGATACAGCGATTATCCAAGATGATGACTCTCTCTCACTTTCTCTCTTTCTTTTTCTTTCTTTCTATCTCTCCCTCTCTCTTTCTTTCTCTCTTCCTCTTTCTCTCTCTCTCTCTCTCTCTCTCTCTCTCTCCGTCTTCCTCCCTCCCTCCATCTCTCCCTGCCTCCTTCCCCCCTCCTTCCAACCCACCCTCCCTCCCTCCCTCCCATTCTCTCCCCTTCCCTCTCTTCCTCTTCATCACCATCTCTCTCTCTCTCATCCATCTCCTTTGAGACGAGCAATCGAACGCTCTCCGCCGACTCTCACACGGTCTTGCTTAACACACAAATGATACGAAACATTAATAAACGTCGTCCTTCCTTTCCCTTTCGCTCGAGAACGTTTTCGTGAAGACTCGTCGAGGATTCTTTAAGGATTCATATCTGACGGAGGCGAAAAATCACTCCTGGAGGATATTGGGTCCGTCGTAAATTGCTGTTATTTTTTCAGGGCTTGCGTTGATTGTCATTGTTGTTGTCTTTGTTATGTTTATTAATTGTTTGGCATTATTGATTGTAACATTATTATTGTGTTTGTTCTTATTGTTGTTGTCACGGAAAATCATTGAAATATCTATTATTTTATAGCTATCAAAGTGATCATCATCATTACTATTAATAGTATTATTAATATAATCATTACTATTATTAGTATTGTTATTCCTATTATTATTATTGTCATCAGCATCATTTTCAGCATTGCTATCACTAAATTTACTAAAGTTCTTTTACATAGAAAACACAAGACCAAAACAAAATAACACTAAATAAATAAACAAGAAATATAAAACAAAGGAAAAGCAAGTAAATAAGCAAATAAAACAAACATAAACAAAGAATTCCAAATCAATAAACAGGAAAACAAAGAAAGACTAAATAAACAAAAAAAACAAAGCAATGCCAAACAAAAAGAAACAACACCAAACAAACAAACAAGAAATCAAAGCAAGACCCAAACAAACAAGCAAACACGAAATAAAAACAAACAAACCTCACCAAAGCCTCCTCACATCTTCAGACGGATACCCAGGCAACAGCCACTTTTGCTACAACTCTGCCCTTTTTCCCTCCCCCCCTTCTATAGCCGAAGGTGAAATTAAGCCTAAGATGCGGTTCACCTTGGACGAGAGTACCTGACCCAGTCCCCTTCTTTACTCTTCTCAGCCTTGAAGATTCATCCCCCTCCCCTTCTCCCTCCCCTTCTCCCGTATCCCTTCCCCCGTCTCCCTCTTCTTCCCCTTCCTCATCCCCTCCCCCTTCTTCTCCCTCCCTCTCCTTCCCCTTCCTCATCCCCTCCCCCTTCTTCTCCCTCCCTCTCCTTACCCTTCCTCACCCTCTCCCTCACCCCTCCTTCCCCCATCTCCCTCCTCGTCCCTCCCTCTCTTCCCCCTTCCCCGGTATCTTCCTCCATCCCCCCCCCCCCCACCCCCTTTCGGTCTTCTTTGCCCTCGGGGTCGACAGAATCCAGGTGTGAAAGGATAGGCCCCGTGGAGGTGACCTTGATTTCTTTTGAGATGACTTTTAATGGGTATGCCTTCTATTGAGATGACTTAATGGACGTGACTTCTGGATTAGCTCGCTTGGGTCCTTTTTCTGAATAGTATTCCGGTTTTATATCCTTACAGGGCAAGAGGGGGTCGTTTAAAGTGTTGATTTGTATCGGTAGGGTATGCTTTGAATGTGTGTGGGTGTGTTTGTTTGTGTGTTTTTGCCTGTTTGTGTGTGTGTGTGTGTGTGTGTGTGTGTGTGTGTGTGTGTGTGTGTGTGTGTGTGTGTGTGAGCGAGTGTGTGTGAGCGAATGAGTGTGTCCTTACGTGTGGAACGACGAGGCAGCGAAGTTGTGGTTACATCTAAATATTGAATGTCGGTCTGTGGTTGGTATTCATGATTTAAACTCGAGATGGAGCAGAATAATCCGGATCTCTTTCACGGCCACGGCATACACAGAGGCAAAAGCTACACGCATTTACATAGAGCCAAAACGAATAGAATACTCCGAAACACATCACCAGAGTGCTATCTACGAGCATCTAAACGGGAACCACACTAAACATAGATTTTCAAGGACGCGGAGGAGCATCATATGCAGGAACAGCCAACAGCACAAACCAGCATGTAGTCGTGGCCATTTGTATTTTCACACGACCGATAGATGTCGACATATTTCAAAATGATGGTGATGCAACCCGCTGAAAAATGGCCGTTCATCCGGGACCAGAGAACTTAACAGGACACTCGTATACAAATTACTTTCGGCCTTAACTCGGTACCTTAGTTAGTCAGTTGCTAGTTATTCGTTCACATTGCTCCCGTATCGCCCCTGATTGCATTTTTTTTTTTTTTTTTTTTTTTATTTTACTGATGCTCGTATGTTAACACGAAGATCATTTATTCCGACGTTTTCTTATCTTCCATCTTCTATTTATCTTCCCAGACGCACATTTCCATCAGACGGAATAATACCTGTGTTCCTGGTCTTGTTCGTGAAGCTTCTGCATCATGACTTTTTTTTTTATCGACCATCATTTGATTTTGTTGGCTTCCTGTATTAGTCACTTCTCCTTTTTTTCATTTAATCGACCATTTCTTTTTATGGCGTTGACTTCCTGTGTTAGATCATTATTATCATTATTTATTTTCCTTTTTGCAGTTAATCGACCATCTTCTTTCATTCCGTTATCTTCCTGTATTAGATTATTTTTTTTATTTGCATTCAGTCGACTATTTTTATTCTGTTGTCTTCCTGTGTTAGATTTATTTTCTTTTAGCATTTAATCGACCATCTCCTTCGATTCCGTTGTCTTCTTTTATTAAATTCATTTCTTCTTTCCTTAGCATTTAATCGACCATCGCTCTTTGTCCCATTGACTCCATGTATTCGATTCATTTATCTTTCGCTTTCCTTTATTTTTGTCATCTATTTTTACTCCGTTGTCTTCTCGTATTAGATTATTCCTTACTTTTTACCCTCAGGAAGACATTCCCCAAAAAAAGTAACACAAGAAACGAATAATTTAACTCATAGCATCAATTCTTAAGCAACTATAATGGACACAATACTAAAGTAACCGTAATGGACAACGTAGGACCTTCTCATAATAATTACACGTTATAAAACACGTCTTGGAACGAATCCCTTAATGTAACGATAAAAAATTACACTCCCTGAAAAAAAGAGAAAAAAATTTCCCCGACACGAACGCAAAAAGAAATTTCGGAGGTCGGCGTGGTATGCTTTTACAAGGATATCTTCGCGAGTGATCAGAAGGTCAAGAGTCTCAAGAATACAGGGACGACGTTCGTAGGATTCTTATGCGACAGGAAGGTTACAAGGGACGAGAGACCCACTCCTCCCGCGCCCTTCTACAATTTGATCAGGATCCGATGCAGAGCTCAGCGGGAAAAATCCTCGCCACACGACGCATTCTCCGAACCTCTCGAAGCTCCAACACCCGGTCGTGGGGACTCGGCCTGCTGAATTCGAAGATTCGAAACTCTCTCTCTCTCTCTCTCTCTCTCTCTCTCTCTCTCTCTCTCTCTCTCTCTCTCTCTCTCTCTCTCTCTCTCTCTCTCTCTCTCTCTCTCTCTCTCGCTGTCTCTCTCTCTATCTCGCTCTCTCTCTCTCTCTCTCTCTCTCTCTCTCTCTCTCTCTCTCTCTCTCTCTCTCTCTCTCTCTCTCTCTCTCTCTCTCGTGCGCGCGCGCGCGCTCTCTCTATCTCTATCTCGCTCTCTCTCTCTCTCTCTCTCTCTCTCTCTCTCTCTCTCGCTATATATATATATATATATATATATATATATATATATTTGTCTTTCCTGATTATGGAAGGAATATTTTTTTTTG
>NC_061822.1:29642406-29647406 GCF_019202785.1 Penaeus chinensis
TTATTTAAGATTATCATTACCATCTTCATTATCATTATTATCATTATTTATTATTATTGCCATTAATATTATCATTATTTATTATTTCCATCATCATTATTGCCATTATCATTATTTTCTCTTTTTTATTTCTCACTATAAATCTTCACAGAAACAAGGAATAAGAAAGAGGAAGAAGCAAAGAAAGATAAATATTCACAAATTATAATAAAGAAAGAAAGAAAAAAAGGAAAAACATGAATAACCAACAAACGAATAAACGTGGGAAGAGTAGAAGAAAAAAATAATTTAACGAGGAAAGAGTAAGATGCTATCCATCAATTTAATATAATTATTATCATTAGTTACATCACGGGCGCCGGGAGAGCATCAATATTCATCTGCATTTTCGTAAATAATCTTGCATGTGGTGTTGGCCATGATATTCATTATTATTAAAGGAAAAAAAGGGGTAGAAGAAAATTATGGTATATTAGTTATAAGTAATTATTATAAGTATATTATATTATATCTAAAGAAAAAGGGGGAGATTATTTTTTTTTTTTCCTGGAGCGATAAGGAGGAACTGATTTATTTTTACATTTCGTTATCTGTTTTCCTATATAGGGATTTGTTTATATATTTTGCCATCTACTTATCTACTTTTCTATCTACTTATCTTTTCTTTTATCTATCTATCTATTTTTCTATCTACTTATCTATTTTTTATCTATCTATCTATTTTTATATCTACTTATCTATTTTCTATCTACTTGTATGTGTTTCTATCTACTTGTGTTTCTATCTATTTGTTGATCTGTTGGTTTATGTATTTTCTATCACTCTATCTATCAGTCTACCTATTCATTCACTTATTTTTTCATTCATTCATTCATTCTCCCAATTTTTTTTTTTTTTTTTTTTTTTTGGTATCTATCTATCTACCTCTCCATTCACTTATTTTTTTTCCTTCATGCATTCATTCATTTATTTACTCTTTCGTTGTGAGAAAAATCAACGGGATTTTCGCTGACGTCATTCGGCCCCGAAGACCTGTTCAGCGGCCAACCCTCTTTGCGTTTCTCTTGCCCAAGCCCCTTTATTTCATTGTCTTCCTGTCCCTTTTTCACTTTCACTTGACTTCCTGTCCGTTTTCGGCTTTCACTCGCCATTTTGTTTCGTGTGATGTGTACTTATTATCCTGTAACGTTTCGTTTTCTTGTGTGTGTGTGTTAGTTTTCACTCACTTTTCATTGGTGTGTGTGTGATGTGTGTGTGTCTGTGTGTGTGTGTGTGTGTGTGTGTGTGTGTGAGAGAGAGAGAGAGAGAGAGAGAGAGAGAGAGAGAGAGAGAGAGAGAGAGAGAGAGAGAGATAGAGTGTGTGTGTGTGCATGCATGCATATATGTTTCTCACACTATGCCTTTATGTATGTATACATAAATACATACATAAATGTGTCCATCTATTCATCTTTCTCTTCCTCTCTCTCTCTCTCTCTCTCCTCCCCTCCCTCCCTCCCTCTCTACCCCTTCCCCCTTTTCCCTTCCTCCCTCCCTCCCTCTCTCCCTCCGCCTTTCCCTTCTTCCCTCCCTCCATCTCCCTCCCTCCCTCCCCCTTCCCCCTTTTCCCTTCCTCCTTCCCTCCCCTTTCTTTACTACCTTTCCGCCTTCTTTACTTTCTCTCTTATCCTTGTCCCGTTTCACTTTCTCCTACTCCCCCCCCCTCCCCCCCCCTCCCCACCTTCCTTCCATCTCAGTGGGTGTTCCAAGTTCATAACTCTTGGTCTGTAATTCTTTCATCTTGTCCTTCTCACGTTGCCTTCATAGGGGCTTTATATCGTGGGGGAAGAGAGGGGAGGGAGGGAAAGAGAGAGAGGGGGTAGGAGGGAGGGGAAAGAGAGAGAGATTGGGGAAGGAGGGAAAGAGAGAGAGAGGGGGAGGGAGGGAAAGAGAGAGAGAGGGGGAGGGAGGGAAAAAGGGAGAAAGATTGGGGAGGGAGGGAAAGAGAGGGGGGGGGGGAGGGAGGGGAAAGAGAGAGAGATGGGGAGGGAGGGAAAGAGAGAGAGAGAGGGGGAGGGGGGAGGGAGGGAGGGAAGGAGGGAGGGAGAGATAGACAGACAGATAGATATGTAAGTATATAGAGTTAAATTGATAGATAGATAGACACACAGAGAGAGAGGGAGAAGAGAAAGAGAGAGAGAGAGAGAGAAAGAGAGACAGACAGACAGACAGACAGACAGACACACAGACAGACAAACAAACAAACAGACACAGACAAACAAAGACAGAGAATCAAACACCCATAAACAGGAACAAAACAAATACCGCATCCACCCAACCAAAAGAAAACAAAGAAAATGAAACAAAAACAAATCACACACAAGAAAACGGAAAAATACAACAAAAAAAAGAAAGAAAAAATATCTCACTCGTGCATCATTAAGGTCATCCTCTGTCATCCTCCTTCCAATGTCAACCGTAATTATGTCTCGTTGAACAGCCTCTACCTGACAACAAAGGACATTTCTGTTCGTTAATAAGAACCTTGAGACATTCGCTTAATTTGTGTTATCGTGTTTTACATCTACTGTCCCTTTCTATTGTTGTTTTTTTGTTGTTGTTGTCTGTGTTTTTTTTTTTTTTTAAGTTGTTAAAGGTAGTTATTTTTATTTTTGTTGTTGTTCGTGTTGTTGTTTTTTTTGTCGTATTTTTGTTTTTGTTTGGTTGATGTGTCTATATTTATTTTGAGTTCTTTGTTGTTTTCTTCTTATTTTTGTTTGCTGTGTTTTTAGATCGTTATTTCTTTATTCTTCAGATCTTTTCTCTTGTTAGATCGTTATTTCTCTGTTGTTGTTTTTGTTGTTATTACAACGTTTAACTATCATTTCTCTTCATTTTTGCTTCATCTTCGAACATCAGTATCTTCATTAATTCTATTTACTCCCTTTCACCATTCTTTAGGTGTATTTTGCATCACCCTCCCGTGTCGATAGACCCAAAATGAATGACATGTTGCACAGATACCTGAATTAACCGCTTACAATTTTTAATTTCAGTCGAACATACAGGATCTGCTTTCAGTATAATCCAGCATCATCTCTTCATCACTTCAACTACTGCCATGTTACAGAATCATTACTCGCAATGATATCAACATTGCGGATAATCAAAAACAGTGTCGTGATCTGTGCTAATACAACACGCGGGCATTTGATGATAATGTGACAAAGTTGATTGCAGTGATGAGGATGGTGGTAGAAATAGTAGCCGGTGTTGTGGCAGTGATGGAGTACTTGTAAAATAGGATGTGTATATACTGGTACTAGGATGAGGGTGAGGATTAGGATGAGGGTGAGGATTAGGATGAATAGGATGAGGGTGAGGATTAGGATGAGGGTGAGGATTAGGATGAATAGGATGAGGGTGAGGATTAGGATGAATAGGATGAGGGTGAGGATTAGGATGAATAGGATGAGGGTGAGGATTAGGATGAATAGGATGAGTGTGAGGATTAGGATGAATAGGATGAGGGTGAGGATTAGGATGAATAGGATGAGGGTGAGGATTAGGATGAATAGGATGAGGGTGAGGATTAGGATGAATAGGATGAGTGTGAGGATTAGGATGAATAGGATGAGGGTGAGGATTAGGATGAATAGGATGAGGGTGAGGATTAGGATGAGGATTAGGATGAGGATGAGGATTAGGATGAGGGTGAGGATCATGATGAGGGTGAGTATTAGGATGGGGAGGATGAGGGTGAGGATTAGGATGAGGATTAGGATGAGGATGAGGATTAGGATGAGGGTGAGGATCATGATGAGGGTGAGTATTAGGATGGGGAGGATGAGGGTGAGGATTAAGATTAGTATGAGGATAATAAGGGTGAGGGTGAGGATTAGGATAAAGATGATGTGGGATTAGGGTGAGGATTGGGATGAGGATTAGGATAAAGATGAGGAGGATGAGGGTGAGGGTGAGGATGAGGATGATGAGGGTCAAGATTAGGATAAAGATGATGAGGATAAGGATGAGGAAGAGGACCAAAGTGAGGAGAGGATGAGGGTAAGGAATAAGAAGAAGACGATGATAAAGACTGAGGATAAGGATTAGGATTAGGATGAGGACGAAAAGGCTAACGATCATAAAACGACATCACAAACAACAGTACCAAACACGACTGATATTTCCCCTAATACCTAATCTTGAGCACAAGACCTTACCTTTTTTCCTTCTTTGATTTTCAGATTTCTTCGAGCGACCCTACTTGACCTCATCCCAGCCTCAGCTCTCTCCCGGCGACGCTCCCAGCCGCATCCTTCCTTGACCTCTCGTGCGCGGCGACCCCGGGTCACAATGGCGTCGGGGGTGACCATGATAGCGGTGACCTGCCTGACCTTCCTGGTTGGGTCGGCCCTCGCTGACCCCATCACAAGGGTGAGTTTCCCATGCAGGATTTCGCCATGCGCTGTGACCCTTTTTTTTGGCTCTGCATTTGCATATGGGCGTTGGCGTTGTTAGCGTTGTCATTTTTATTTTATTCGGTTTTCTATTTAATTTTGACTTTATGCTTGTTTCTTTGTCTTAAAAAAAAAAATCTTTATATGTGTTTTTTTTTATATAATTTTGTTTTAATTCTTTCCTTTTTTCTAATTCTTTATATATTTTTTTTCTAATACCTTATTTTTCTTATTTTTTTTTTCTCTTTATTTCTTATTTCTTCTTATTATATTTATTCTAAGTCTATATTTTGTCTAATTCTTTATTTTGTCCTAATTCTTTATATTTTTGCCTAATTCTTTATATTTTTTTCTAATTCTTTATAATTTTTATCTAATTCTTTATGTTTTTTTTGTTTTTTTTTTATATTTCCACTCTCTCTTTTCGATCTGTTTCCCCAAATATCTTCATGTTTGTTTACTTCCTTACCTTCCTTACGGTCAATATTTGTCCCCTTGAAAGACGAAGAGAAAATAAAGAAATCGTTAACAAAAGAGAAAACGAAAAATATTGTCAAAGGA
>NC_061822.1:29652406-29662406 GCF_019202785.1 Penaeus chinensis
GACTTGAACAAGGCAATAGGACAACGCCCATTGAAGAAGAAACCCGTTGAGACTGGGGCTAACCATAGATTTAGCTCGTCTTCCTCCTCGTCTGGGTCCCAAAGCCCTTCGTCTGCAGAAGACAGTAGTTTTACGTCGTCTTCCAACCATCATTCCTCCAACAATGCTCTGCTTGTGGAAGATTCGATTACACCGGTGCATATTAATTCAAATCTGAACATTGGAGCTTCAGTCGTACCTGCTTCCCAACCTACAAGCTCCTCTGGCTTTTCTAGGTCATCCATTAGTCCCAGCCAAAGTAGGTTGACTAGTGGTCAGTCCTCTTCATTTAATACAAGGCTATCCAGTGATGCTCAAAGCCAGGCTACAGTTTCGTCAAACACTGGTAGTTCACATGTGGAGCACAAGGAAAACACAGAACAGTCCAGCAACTCGAGAGATTTCACTCACTTATCAGTCAACTCCGAATTCACTGAACCTATTATACCACCAGGATCACAAGTACTTTCTACAGTGTCCATAAATCGCCAAAATGCACTAATCCAAAACTTGGAAAAGGATCATGAATCATCGATAAAGAATAGCGAGTCTGCCACACAAGGCCATGCAGGAGCACAGCAGTCAAATTCAGCATCATTTTCTCACTCCAACACTGAAAATAGGCGTATATCTACTTCAGGCAATTTTGCATCAACCTCTGTGACTTCTAATAATCGGGGGTCCAGTCTTGTATCAAACAATGCACAAAACGAATCTCCTAACTTCAGACCAATACCAGTAAAGGGAACACAAAATGCAAATTCAGTTAGACTTACCACTACACAGAGACAAACTACTGCACCTCAGGTACAGCCTCAATTGAAGACAGTGCAAGGTAGTGCTGGGCTCTCCTCTTCCATCACAATCCCAGGATTCTCTGCTGGAATAGTTAGGGTTGAAGGAGAAACCTTAAGCAACACTGGTTCAGATGTTGTTCATGCCGACCAAGATTTAGGTGATATTGACATCTCAACTGAGGATTATGAAACTGATGATGAAGAATACATTACTACTGAAACCCCTTCATTGGCATCAGGAAACTTTGCAAATTCTCCATTTGGATTAGCTTTCACAAAGGGATCTACAGGTTCAGGATTACGGGGGTCGTCCTTATCCATAAACGGTCAAAGAAATAATGCAGCTGGTTTTAGCTCATCCTCGAGCTTCCATGGGTCTTCTAATGGGCAAGGATCTAGTGCAGGATCCATATCTTTAAGCGTATCTGGTAACCAGGGGTCTAGGGTAAACACAGGGTTCAGTGGTACACCTGTGTCTGTCACACAGGGATCTATTAGAACTTCTGTATCTAACACACAAGGATCTAGAGTAGCATCCATTGGAACTTCTACAACTAACTCACAAGGACAAAGGGGAACAGTGAGATTCAGTGGCATATCAGCAACAAATGCTCAAGGATCTAGGGGGACTTCAACATTTAGTGGAGCATCTGCTGGCACTCTGGGATCTACCAGCTCATCAGGATTTGGTGGAGTATCTGCATCTAACACAGGGTCTCAAGGAACAACAGGATTCAATGGAGCATCTATATCTAACACCCAAGGATCACAATTGGGTGGAGTATCTGTTTCTGGCACACAAGCATCTAGGGGAGCAGCAGGGGCCAGTGGAGCATTTGTATCAACTACACAGGGATCTAGCAGAACTTCAGCAGCTAATGCCCAAGGATCATCAGGAACATCCACAGCTAACTTCCAAGGATCTCGAGGAACAGTAGGATTCAGTGGAGTATCTGGGTCTAATACCCAAGGATCTAGAGGAACTGTAGGATTTAGTGGGATATCAGCATCTGGCACACTGGGATCTACCAGCTCATCAGGATTTGGTGGAGTGTCTGCATCTAACACAGGGTCTCAAGGAACAGCAGGATTCAATGGAGCATCTACATCTAATACCCAAGGATCACAATTGGATGGAGTATCTGTTTCTGGCACACAAGCATCTAGGGGAGCAGCAGGGGCCAGTGGAGCATTTGTATCAACTACACAGGATTCTAGCAGAACTTCGGCAGCTAATGCCCAAGGATCATCAGGAACATCCACAGCTAACTTCCAAGGATCTCGAGGAACAGTAGGATTCAGTGGAGTATCTGGATCTAATACCCAAGGATCTAGAGGAACTGAAGGATTTAGTGGGGCATCAACATCTGGCACACTGGGATCTACCAGCTCATCAGGATTTGGTGGAGTATCTGCATCTAACACCCAGGCAGCAAGGGGAACAGTAGGAGTCAGTGGAGCATCTGTGCTGAGTGCACAGGGAGCTGTAAGTACTACTGTATCAAATATACAAGGATCTCAGGGACTATCCACTGGAACCACCACAACTAATACCCAAGGGTCTCAAGAAACAGCAGGATTCAGTGGTGCATCTATATCTAACACCCAAGGATTACAAGTGGGTGGAGTATCTAGGGGAACAACAGGAGGCAGTGGAGCATTTGTATCAACTACACAGGGATCTAGCAGAACTTCTGTAGTCAATGCCCAAGGATCCTCAGGAACATCCACAGCTAACTTCCAAGGATCTCGAGGAACAGTAGGGTTCAGTGGAGTATCTGGGTCTAATACCCAAGGATCTAGAGGAACTGTAGGATTTAGTGGGATATCAGCATCTGGCACACTGGGATCTACCAGCTCATCAGGATTTGGTGGAGTATCTGCATCTAACACAGGGTCTCAAGGAACAGCAGGATTCAATGGAGCATCTACATTTAATACCCAAGGATCACAATTGGGTGGAGTATCTGTTTCTGGCACACAAGCATCTAGGGGAGCAGCAGGGGCCAGTGGAGCATTTGTATCAACTACACAGGGATCTAGCAGAACTTCAGCAGCTAATGCCCAAGGATCATCAGGAACATCCACAGCTAACTTCCAAGGATCTCGAGGAACAGTAGGATTCAGTGGAGTATCTGGGTCTAATACCCAAGGATCTAGAGGAACTGTAGGATTTAGTGGGATATCAGCATCTGGCACACTGGGATCTACCAGCTCATCAGGATTTGGTGGAGTATCTGCATCTAACACAGGGTCTCAAGGAACAGCAGGATTCAATGGAGCATCTACATCTAATACCCAAGGATCACAATTGGGTGGAGTATCTGTTTCTGGCACACAAGCATCTAGGGGAGCAGCAGGGGCCAGTGGAGCATTTGTATCAACTACACAGGGATCTAGCAGAACTTCGGCAGCTAATGCCCAAGGATCATCAGGCACATCCACAGCTAACTTCCAAGGATCTCGAGGAACTGTAGGATTCAGTGGAGTATCTGGATCTAATATCCAAGGATCTAGAGGAACTACAGGGTTTAATGGAGCATCAACATCTGGCACACTGGGATCAACCAGTTTATTATCTAGCACTCAGGCTTCTAGGGGAACAGTAGGATCCAGTGGAGCATCAGTCTCTGGCGCACAGGGGGCCATTAGAGTAACTACCTCAAATGTACAAGGATCCAGAGGAACATCTTCTGGAACAGCTGCAAACAGCCTCCAAGGATCCCAAGAAACAGGAGGCTTTAACAGAGTATCTATATCTAACACCCAAGGTTCTAGTGGAGCATCTACATCTAGCAGTTCTGCACAAGGATCTACAGGGACATCCACCAGCTTCCAAGGGTCTAGAGGAACTGTAAATTTCAATGGAGCATCCATATCTAACACCCAAGGATCTAGGGGAGCATCTGTCTCTGGCACAGTAGGATCCACCAGTTCATCAAACCTCAGTGGAGGTTCAGCATCTGGCAGCCAGGCATCAAGGGGAACTGTGGGATTCAGAGGAGCTTCCGTCTCTGGTGCACATGGAGCTATCCAAACTACATCATCTAATGTACAGGGATCCAGGGGAACTGCAGGATTTAGTGGATCATCTACATCTGGCACACTAGGATCTACTAGTTCCTCAAGAATAAGTGGAGCATCTCTTTCTAGCACACATGGATCTAGGGGAACAGCAGGAGCTACAGGAATAACTGGTTCTTCAGGAACAACTGGATCTACACTTAACACACAAGGATCTAGAGGAACCTCTGGGTTCAGTGGAACAGGTTTACAGGGAACATCTGTAACCAATACCCAAGGAACCACACATATTAATGGTGTACTTGTGTCTAATACACAAGGATCAGAGGCAAATTCGCAAATTAATCAAGGGGTGCAGGGTTCTACTAATGCAGCTGTATCAACTACAACTTTTGGATCAAGAGGCTCATCTAACATTGGTCTTGCTACTCAATCAATAACCAAGAACCCAGGATCACGGGTAACAACTCTCTTAGTAAGCAATGAAGGGGAAAAGTCTTCTTCAAAACTCAGAAGTTCTACAGAAAATCAAGGATTAACAAGCTCAACTGCTCAACACCAATCTGAATCACAAGGGTCTGAAGCATCTAGACTTCATGGGTCAGGAGTGCATGGGTCAGTATCTTCAGGAATTAGGGAGTCTACAGCTTCTGAAGTACAAGGGTTACTTACTACAGGCATTCAGGGGTCCCTTGCAGGATCACAGGGATCAGTATTAGTAAGAGGCCATGAATCAGGTTCTTCAACAGTTCATGGATCTTCTTCAGGTCAAGGGTCAGCATCATCAGGTGTTCGTGGGTCAACTTCTGCAGGTGTTCGTGGGTCAGCTTCTTCAGGTGTGCGTGGGTCAGATTCTTCAGGTGTTCGTGGGTCAGCTTCTTCAGGTGTTCGTGGGTCAGCTTCTGGTGTTCGTGAGTCAGCTTCTTCTGGTGTTCGTGGATCAACTTCTTCAAGTGTTCGTGGGTCAGCTTCTTCAGGTGTTCGTGGATCAGCTTCGTCAGGTGCTCGTGGGACAGCATCTTCAAGTGGAACAGCATCCTCAGTATCAAGAGCAAGAGGATCTGAGCTGTCTAGTGTTCAAAGTACTCAGTCCTCCTCCGCTATTTCAAGTAGTCAAGGATCCAGATCATCTTCACCTGTTACTAGGAGCAGAGGAAAGAAGAAGTTCCAGCCTAGCACCTACCTCTTGCAGGGATCAGTATGGGATTCTGGAAATACTCAAACCTCTTTCAGGCAAAGCTCAGCTGCTGCTTCTATTCCAAGGGGAAATCGCAGGTTTCGCACATCAAGTGGACGCCACCGTTCTTCCTCAGTCAACGGGAACTCTGCAAACAATGAAGTAAGCAAGACAGAATCTGTAAAAGATTCGTCTGCTAGTTTCTCATCCTTTGGCGCTCAGAATTCTAGGGGAACAGTAGGATCCAGTGGTGCATCTGTGTCTGGTGCACAGGGAGCTGTTAGAACAAATGCTCAGAGTTCTAGCATATCTTCAAACCTTGCCAGTAACACAGGTTCACATTCAAGTATCCAGCTTTCAAATGGATCCTTCAGGTCTAGTGGTTCAACAAGTGGTTCTACCAACTTTCAGAGATCCACAACCCCTCGTACCATTGTAGATTCATTAGCAACTGGCCAAAGATTTCATGGATCATCACTATCCCAAGGTACATCAAGTTCAGTAACAAACACCCAAAATTCTGGATCATCAAGGAATCAGTTATCGTCAAACTCATTTACAGTACGTGGATCATCTCACGTACAAAACAACCAAATTTCAAAAAGCGTTTCTCTTGATATACAGAAAAACCAAGCCTCTTCTCAAGGTGATGAAATTGGGCAAATTGATTTGGTAACTACTACAGAAAATTATGATTATGAAGTCAACACAGAATATGAACTGACGACTGAATCTACTTTTGAGGATTATGAAACTGAGAATACAGAGGCTCCTGTACAGATTGTGTCCACCAATTCTCGTAGGAACCAGGCAAGAGCCTTTGGTTCCCGTGGTAACTTCTTTTCAAGTAATTCTTTCAACTCTGCCCGCAACACTAAGCCTACAATAAGGAACCAAGTCACACCAGCACCTATTGTGAAGCAGGCTACTTCTACTGATGCTTCCATAACTAATTCCCAGGTATCAAAACCAACAACACCATCCTTTAATACCAGAACTTCTCCTTTGAATGGCCCAAGAATAACAACAACAGCACCTCTAATAAGTAACTCATTCAGGAGGACCTCAAGCCGTCAACGTTTAACCAGCAGGAATAATGTAGTTACTAATTCTCAAACTGCTGCAGAATCAGAGGCCAGTGTTCAAGAAAATAGTGAAGAATCTTTTGATGGCCTTCGTGTGTTTGAAGTTTCTGAAGGAAACCAAAATTCACAAGGAAATGGAAGAACTGTGATTAAGAAGAAGATTATCATTAATGGCAGACCAGGATCACGAAGAACTAAAACAAATAACCAGGCAAGTGAGAGTGCTCAAGAGGAAACAACAGACACTGATAGTAATCAGTCTTCTAACAACAGGGAAACACTTAGAGCATCATCTGTCTCCAGTGCCCAAACAAGGAGTCAGAATGCAAGAGTGTCTTCCGGTAGGCTATCAGGAAGGCAAGGATCAAGGTCATCTTCAAGATCACGAGGATCATCCCGTGCAAGCTCTGTTACCAATCAAGGATCAACATTAACTTCTGACAGCCAAACAGAGGAAGAAAAGAAACGCACTCGGGCATTAGATGCTCTAGCAAGATTTAACCCTGGGCTTGGAAATTCACAGTTATTGTCGGTAAAGTTCATCCCAAATAAAAAAGCCGCAACAACCAAAACAACCAGCAATGACAATGGATCACGTGGTTCGACAAGATTTACCTCACGCCGTCGTGGACCAGCGGCACCAACTACGAGTCAGGAATCTGCCACAACAACAGTAGCACCAAACTCACAAGAGGCTACTCAGGATTCACAAAGTGATGCAAAAACTCAAAGGGCACTAGCAGCATTACAAAATTTTAATCCAGGTGCCGGTAATGCTAGGTTACTCTCTGTAAAGTTCACTCCCAATAACAACAAAAAGAGCCAAGACAAAGTATCCACTAACCAACAGTCAAGTGTTCGTAGCTCCTCCATATCTTTTGAAAGCCGCAGCAGAGGTAGCTCCAGGGTGTCCAACAGCATTACAACCACAGTGCCTCCTCAGCCCATCACAACGACTGCTACTCCCCTTCGAAGACTCAAAACAAACAACAGAAGAGTTGTTGTCCGTAAGAGGATCGAAAATCAGGAAAGAGACAATTCTGACTCTGAAGATTCAACAACAATTTCCACATCTTTGAACAACGGAAGAAGAGGTAGTACGAGATTCAGGAATTCAGGTAATTCCCGCAGACGGGTTATCACAAGAGTTACCCCCGTTTCTGATAGCGGCGTGCAGGCTGAAGATGAAAACGCCAGCTCTCAGGAAAGAACATCTAATTCATTCTCTTCATTCTCATCTTCATTCAACACCCAGTCAGCAAGCTCATCTAAAACAGAATCTTCTACAGGAAATTCAGAACCATCACAGATCACAGATATTCCCTCAGGCTTAAAACTCCGGGTTGTTGGGACGAGCATCAAGTCGAGCGTTTCAACAAATACAGACGGTGAAAAAGTTGAAAGTTCCTCTTCGTTTTCTCAAAGTAATGGATCCTCGAGATTTTCCTCTACCTCGAATGTATCCAGAAGTTCGACGAAGGACTCCAGTGAACCTTTAACTGATCTGGAACTGGAGGCTCTCTCAGCCCTGGCACAAGTAAACACAGGAATTGGGTCAAATGACGAAATCACCAGAAGTAACTCTAGAAGTACATTTCGATCGAGGTCTAGATCTTCGTTTTCTAGATCGAGAAAATAGGTTTTAATTACAATGAATTCCTTTGCCATATATCTTCTATCTTGCATTTAATAGGTTTTAAGACTTGAATGTTTATATCATTCGCTTGTCATGGCCATCGTTTTACACAGGGAGCAAGTGAAGTGCTATAAGATAACATGATTTAAACGTTATGTATTAACATTATCTTTGTATTGTTGATATGTATATCTATGCATTGTATAATATTTGACAGTATTAAAACATTTGCCATAAAACGAGTTTCACTAAAAGTCCTGGAACATGAATATACATAATATCTGTTTGTCTGTATATACATAATATCTGTTTGTCTGTGTTTCTACTCTTATGTTTGTCTGCCTGCCTGCACACACACACACACACACACACACACACACACACACACACACACACACACACACACACACACCCTCACTCATATATGAAATTGTGTATCTGTGTCTGTATATAGATAGATATATGAATATATATATATAGAGAGAGAGATATAGATATGAACTAAGTAAATTGATTGACGAATGTATGGAATGATACAGTCATTTGAAACACAATAGACTCTATATGTCAGTAAATTGTTGCAAAGAATTGTCGTGTGAATGGCAAAAGAAAAAATGTATAGTGTTGATGGAAAAAGGTACTCCAAAACAATAGCACAAAACAATTGAACAATAGCATACATGGAGACTGAAAACAAATACAGTGAGAGAAGGGGGGAAGCATGGGAGAAATAGAGAGAGAGAAAGAGAGAGAGAGAGAGAGAGAGAGAGAGAGAGAAAGAAATAGAGAGAGAGAGACAGAGACAGAGAGACAGAACCAGGGAGAGAAAGAGAGAGAAAAAAGAAAAGAGAGGTGAGAGAGAGAGAGGGGGGGGGGGGGCATAAAATTATCTTTATCATCATTAGTATCATTAGTATCTTCATTGTTATTATCAGTCATTGTTATTATCATTATGTGCTGTGATATGTTGCTAATGAAAATGAAAATGGTAATTATGATGATGATGATAATAACAGTAATAATAACAATGATAATGATAATAATGATAATGAAAATAATATTAGTAATAAAATAAATAATAATAATAACAATAATGATAATAATAATGATAATGATATTGAAAATGATGATAACGATAATAAAAAAAAATAATAATAATGATAATAGTAATATTGATGGTAATCATAATATCATAATGCTCATGATGGTCATTATTATCATTACTATTATCAATAGTGTTGTAATAACAACGACAACAACAACAGCAATAAAAAAGGGTGATGATAATGACGAGGTTAATGTTAATGATGATATAATCTTATAATCATTAACATTATTATTACTCTCATTATTGTTATTATCTTATTGTTGTTATTATCATTATTATTTTTACTATTATTAATATAATTTGTATTGTTATCATTATTATTGTCATGATCCTCATTATTATTGTCGTTATCATTATTATTAATATCATAACTCTTTTCGTTATCATCATCTTCAACGTCATTACTTGTAGCAAAAATAGAAGTAGAAGTAGTAA
The DNA here is from genome assembly GCF_019202785.1 of Penaeus chinensis. Classification (NCBI taxonomy): domain Eukaryota; kingdom Metazoa; phylum Arthropoda; class Malacostraca; order Decapoda; family Penaeidae; genus Penaeus; species Penaeus chinensis. Next base: position 29,661,708 of record NC_061822.1, read on the forward strand.
TGATAGTAGTATCATCATCATTATTATACAGTACAATAATCTTCATGTAATCATTTAAACGTGGTTTCTTCATACCAAAAAAAAGAAAACAACAATTCTGACAAACCGACAAACAGAAATCACTTTTCCATTTCGTCGACTTTCTACGCTGAAGACGACGTTTATTGTGCGTAACGTTTATCTGCAACCAATGACCCTCTTCCACATATAAACCTTTAGACTTTAATTCCCTAATGTAGCCATGTCTTTTCTAAAGGAAGGATACATGTCGTTGCTCCAAAGAGTTAGGTATAAATGGCTTGGTCGACGTTCCATCAAAAGGCTCGAACTCTAGTTTGTATGGTGATCAGTCACCTGTTTGGTATTCAGTATCATGTATGGCAACGATAGGGTAAAGACTGGGGTCTTTGATCATGTTCCCGGGTATGCTCGATGCCGGGGATCCTGACTTCATACTACTTGAGGTATTCTTGTATTTCTTCCTCTAAGAAATACAAGAATGTGTAGGATCTCTCTCTCTCTCTCTCTCTCTCTCTCTCTCTCTCTCTCTCTCTCTCTCTCTCTCTCTCTCTCTCTCTCTCGTTATATGTCTGTCTGCCTCTCTTTTTTGCTGTTTCTCTGTCTGTCTCTGTGCCTGTCTTTTGTTTGTTTCTGTCTATGTCTTTCTGTCTCACTGTTTCTCTCTCTCTCTCTCTCTCT
>NC_061822.1:29674906-29677406 GCF_019202785.1 Penaeus chinensis
CCCCCTTCATTTAAAAACCGTCTTTGAGCTTAACATAGTGTGATGGCTATTCATATCAGTAAATTAAAAGAGTAAATTATGTCCAGTTCCGTTAAATAATCTTTTCTTCTATGTTGCCAGGACTTAGAAATATATAATCAATTCAGCGAAAGAAATTGTGCCGTTTTGAAACCGGTAATTATATGTGTATATATGTATATATATACATATATATATATATTGTGTGTGTCTGTGTGTGTATATCTATATATGTAATCAAATATATATATATATATATATATATATATATATGTATTAATATATATATGTATATATATGTGTGTGTGTGTATGTGTGTGTGTGTGTGTGGGTATGAATGTACGTATGTATGTATGTATGTATTTATGTATATATAGATACATATATACATATCTATGTATATATGTATACATGTCTGTGTCTTTACATATTTATATGTATATATATATATGTACATATATATACATATATACACGTACATACACAAACACTTATATATACATTTATATATATATATATGTGTGTTTGTGTGTGTGTGTGTGTGTGTGTGTGTGTGTGTGTGTGTGTTGTGTGTGTGTGTGTTATAATCCTTCCCTCTTTCAGTGTGTGTACACACTGAAAGAGGGAAGGATTATAAGACTCAAGTTCCGCTTCTTCTCTGAAGAGAGAGAAGAAAATACATTTCGCATTGGGGGAAAGAAAATCAAGGAAAAAGACAACGTTAATGAGTGAGCTGAAGTTGGTGAGGATAAACAAAATTAGAAAAAAAATGAAATACATATTTAACAACGTTGGCAGTAGTAGGCGGAAGGAATAGAACTTACTACTCTGCAGTAAAAAAAAGTAACAATAAAGAGAGAATGCTAATGAAAAAAACAAAACACTAAAAACGTACATAGGATACACATTCCTAAAACAGGGCCTCCTACAAACCGAAAAGAAGTCTAAACAGGAGAACGAATCAAGCACATAACATTCTGAAAGAGGAGGAATTGTCGAGGTGATGAATAATATTAAAACACCCCCCAAGTCGCCGGCAATTCTCGGAAGAGACTAAAGCAATACAACTGTGTCCAATTACACCCTCCCAGGAAACGAACTTGAAGTCAAGAGGTGAACTAACTTATTTCCTGGGATATATATACAACGTATTTGTGTGGCCACAGATTTGACTTTAACTTTTATCATTTCTTTCTCTCTCGATCATTTTTGCGTGTATTCTGTTTTCAAACAGTAAAAATATTTCTCATCATGTCCAAGTGTACAGATTACATTGATTTTTACAAGTTTAACATTAAATAAACAATAAAAATGGTTAATAATAAAAAATCCCCATATCTTTCGGGCTCTCTATAGTGGTAATTCAAAGGTGGTTTAATTCAAGCAAAGACATTACTTAAGAAACCAAGAATTAACCCAAACTTTGGGGCTAAACACACGCAAAAATAAAATGAAAGACCACAGGAAGTGAGAGCAAGGGATAGGATAAAGTAGATAAACACAGAAAGAGACTGAAAGACAAAGAAAAAATTATACTGGCGTAAGCACGCATAAATATGCAGGAAATTTGTTTGAATAAGTCTGTGTGTGCGTGTTTGCGTTTGTTTGTGCGTGTGCATTTGCGTGTGAGTGCAAAACACACACGCCCTTATGTGTGTGTGTTTTCGTTTGTTTGTGCATGTGCATTTGCGTGTGAGTGCGAACGCGCACGCCCTTATCTATCTATTTATCCATCCATCTGTCTATCTATTCATCTATCCATATATCTATCTGTCTACACACTCACACACACATATATACACACATATATATATATATATATGTGTGTGTGTGTGTGTGTGTGTGTGTGTGTGTGTGTGTGTGTGTGTGTGTGTGTGTGTGTATGTGTGCGTGTGTGTGTGTGTGTGTTTGTCTGTGTGTGTGCGTGCGCATTTACATGATTTGGATGTCGTAAAAAAAGATAAGACCATAAACTGATGAATTCCTTTGGAGTGAAGAAGGAGGATCATAAAACGAGTGGGAAGGTAAGAAAGAAAGAAAGAAAGAAAGAAAGACAGAAAATGAAAATGTGTATATGTGAGAAATAGAGAGAAAGAAAGAGAGAGAGAGAGAGAGAGAGAGAGAGAGAGAGAGAGAGAGAGAGAGAGAGAGAGAGAGAGAGAGAGAGAGAGAGAGAGAGAGAGAGAGAGAGAGAGAGAGAGAGAGAGAGAGAGAGAGAGAGAGAGAGAGAGAGACAGACAGACAGACAGACAGACAGAAAGAGACACGTAAAAAGACAGGCAGAAAGAGACACGTAAAAAGACAGACATAGAGATAAACAAAGACAAACAGACAACCAAAGGCGAACAGAGAATCAAAAAAAGACACAGAGATAGAGCAAACAATCAGCATTTTCAACAGACACTCGAAAGGTTCTAAAAGTATCCAGCCCGTCAGACTACCGAGCCGAGACTAGCAGACAGCAGTGCGTGTGAGTCACTCT
>NC_061822.1:29689906-29694906 GCF_019202785.1 Penaeus chinensis
TCTGATCTCGTTGTGAGTTGGGATGAAATCCTTTCCATGAGCAGGGCAGTCAACAACGTTTTGCATGATACTTGCAAACTGACTCCCAGGATGCAAAATCGTTTTTCTTGAGAAATAATTTACGAGCGACAAGCTGACTAGTGAAACTAAGCTTAAAATTTTGATTAAAACATAGTAATTATTTGAGGAGTAGTAATTAACTCCTTTGTGACGAAGTTCACGTAGAGCCAGGTTTGTATAAGCAAAATTATTAAACTAACATCACAGTGGACATGACATGTTGTATCATACCAGGCATCAGTGTGCATAAAATCTAGAGACATGCTAAAATTGTGATGTATATTTATATAACAATATGACCAGAATCCCAGAAGTTAACCACAGTAGTAATTCAAGAACAAAATAAGAGATCTTAGTTAAAAGAAATTATAATAATGATCCCACCCACACTACTAACACAAAACCAACTACAAGAAGCCCACCGCGCAGGCATTTCGCACTCACCATCCAGGACCTGTATGCGGACGGTGGCAGTTTCAGCTTCAGGAGCACTGCAGCTGTAGTTGCCGGAGTCTGTGACGGCGGCGGCCTTCACGCGGAGCCAGGATACTATTCCCGAAGGCCCGAGGTTGCTCTCGATGCTGCCAAGGGTACAAGGAGGCGTGCTTGTGAGTGATTGTGGTATGAGGGATAATGTGAAAGGTGATGCAATTTGTTCATGAAAACATAAATGCAATTTATGATAAAATAAATACGTGTGCATGTTGTGATTGACAATGTAGTATGTATCCACGATACAATGGGTAATGTATTTAGTTATGCGGTAATGAGTGATTTAATGTGTTTATGACACAATGGAAGATGTACATATTATTATAATCTGTATCCATGGCATATTGGATAATGTGGATTGAAGTAATAAGTAAAATATAGTGTATTCAAGACATAATGGATCATATGATATGTATTCATGAAGTAATGAGTAATGTAATGTGTTTATGATATAACTGATATTAGAATACATTGGATAATTACTAAATATACGTTCACGGAACACTGAAAATATACCATGTAGCTATGATATAATGAATATTATAAAGTGCATTAAATTAAATATTGAATAACAAGAGATATATTTATATAAAAAAAAAGGACAATGGAATATGCATTTACGATACAAAGGTTAATATAATATGTACCCAGGATGCAATATAGCATAATTGGGATTGTTTCCTATCGTTATTTGGTATATTTTATTGCTCTTATTACCCCCCCCCCCCCCCCCCCCAGCACGGCATTACACATTGCCTTGCTTGTTTCCTTTGGCTAAATGACGTACATTTATGCATTTGAATTAATTTTTCTTCTTATCGACATGTTCTTTCCAAGCCTACTCATCCGTATATTCTGCTCAAATAATGTCTTCCATTTTATCTAGGAATTCTTACTTTATCTAAACCTACATACATATACATTCATGCACACATATGCACACACACACACACACACACAAACATAGATACATACATACATAGATATATACATACATACATACATACATACATACATACATACATACATACATACATACATACATACATACATACATACATACATACATACATAAATACATACATACATACATACATGCATGCATACATACATACATACATACATACATACACACATACATACATACATACATACATACACACACACACACACACACACACACACACACACACACACACACACACACACACACACACACGCATACACACACACGCATACAAACACACATTCCTTCCCTCTACTCACCTTATTCCGGCATCTGGTGTGTGATAGATCCTTGCTCCATCACGGGACCACACCACACTATCCCTGGGTACGTGGAAGGCGGTACACCGGAGATCTATGCCCGACCCCACCTCGTAGAATTTCTCCTGAATAGCCTCTCCTCGGGCATCGAAGATCTCCAGACGGGGCACTGGCGGAAGGAGGGAGGTCAAAGGTTAAGATTGTGTATGTCTGTTGCGTTTAGTGATGGTTCATTGTTTATTTAATTTAATGTGCTGTTGATTTAGTTTTTTGTGTGTGTTTAGTAATAAAGGGAGGGAGGAAAGAACTAAATACTAAAATAGGTTTATTGAAAGATAAAGCAACTGTTTCGAAATCCTTCTGCTTTTCATATTCAAATTAGAGGAAGGGAGGAAGAAAAGCGTATACGAGAGGGTAAAGGAAGAGGAACCTGACACAAGAAAGGGAGGTCAGGAAGGCAAGAAGGAAGGACGGAGACTGAGATAAGGACGAAGGGTAGGATATTCTGTGGGATGGATGGGTTCGCGATATCTAGAATCATAGACAATCATCCTTTTCGTTCAGTCATCTGCTTTATCAGAGGTTTCAGTTTGTCTGAAGTGCGGGATATTGAAACAAGTGTGTATCTGAGTAGATTAACAACACTTATATATATAGTAGGGTATTTGGATCAGATTAAAATTACCTCTTGAATATGCTCTAACTTCCAGCAAGGTATCAACGATCTCCTGCGTGTAACTGGTTTCGTTTTACATATTAATTATTATATGTAATAGGTAAGCGTCCACTCGTCTGTCTCGCATTTGCATAGTAACGCTACGATGTGTATATATACGAGAAACTAATAGACCTTTATCTTAAGAATAGACAGACCTAAGATATAAATTCGGTTTCCACTAAATTTTTCCACAGACAGAGGGAAAAAATTAAGCACCATGCTTCCCGTAAAAAGAAATGATAATAAAGAAATACTAATTAAATAAAGGAAAGAAAAAAAAAAAAATAGTATGAGCACTAAAATGAAAACCATTTGTGTTAAACAGCAAGAGATGGCAACCTTGGCGCTGCTCTGTGTTATTAATTCATTAGCAGCGCGTGTTTACACTTGGTATTATAAAGCATTAGCATTACTGTTTATATAATTGGAGCGCTTAACGAAATTAATATTGCGAATATTGCATTTGCATTGGTAAGAGGATTGCAGGATTAAGATTTTACAGTGTTCTCGTTTCCTTACGGTTGATATAATAAGAATTGTCATATGGTTATTACTGTTTCTACTACTTTTAATATTACCAAATGTATTATTACTTGCTTTTATTATCATTATCGCTATCACTATTATTATCATTATCATTATCATTAGTATTATCATTATTATTATCTCTATCATTATATTGTCATTACTATTATTAGTATTATCATTATTATCATCATTATTATAATCATGATTATTACTATTATCACCTTCATTAGTATCACCATCAATGTTACTAAACGGTACTGCTATTAGAAATACAAAACACAAAACGAAAACAAGGAAACACGCATACATGAATGAGACACTACTTCCGTATGTGTAGAAAAAAGTATGAATGAAAATTACCTTCTCAGCATTAGAGATGCATTTGGACGGTTTCGATTCTGACAAAGATATAGTCGAAACCGGTCAAATAAATCTCTTGCGTTGTGAAAACATTCATTCTCATTCGTTTTACTTAGCCACTGGGTAGGCAAGCCAGCCCAAGTCAGTGATGGTTGGCGTCAGGAAGGGCATCCGGTCATAAAAAAAATATCTGCCAGAATCTGATCAAAGCGAGCCCATATATGAATGGGACAAAGCTACAGAAAAAGAAGATTCATACTTTTTGCACATTTATCGTAATGAACACTTCATTACTTCGGTATAGTGCTGATGATTTCAAATAACAGAAAATCGAAAGGTAATGATATTGCTAATTATAAGGGATGTAAAGAAGAAATTACAATAAATCTGTAATACAATATATGCTAATCTATTCTGTTTTTTATTGTCGTTTTTTAATCTAAAGGGAGTGAATGTTCAACAATATCTAGAGAGAGAGAGAGAGAGAGAGAGAGAGAGAGAGAGAGAGAGAGAGAGAGAGAGAGAGAGAGAGAGAGAGAGAGAGAGAGAGAGAGAGAGATAGAGAGAGAGAGAGAGAGAGAGAGAGTGCGAGGGGGTGATAGGATAGGAGAGAGAGAGAGAGAGAGAGAGAGAGAGAGAGAGAGAGAGAGAGAGAGAGAGAGAGAGAGAGAGAGAGAGCGAGGGGGTGATAGGATAGGAGAGAGAGAGAGAGAGAGTAAGAGAGAGAGAGAGAGAGAGAGAGAGAGAGAGAGAGAGAGAGAGAGAGAGAGATGGAAAGAGAGAGAACAAGAGAGACAGACAGACAGACAGACAGAGGCAGAGACAGAAACAAACAAACAGACAGAGACAGAGGAGCAACACAACTCTCTCATAAATCAGCCGATCTGAAGGGCTGATGTCGTGATCAAGGAAGTCCAAAAAACTAAGACCTCGCCAGGAAGCAATGGCTGGAAAATTAGCAGAAAAAAAGAGAAAGACGTTTCCCAAAATGTATACACAGATTCCTAAATGACTTTGATGAAATAAAGGCATGCGCGTCCAAAAGTGTTCTCAAGTTAATTACCCAAATTACGTTTATCAAATGTTTTCCTACTTAACTCTTAGGACTGTAGTGCATTAACGTGAACGTATCGATACTTATGTCATTTAAGTTTGGATAAGTGTTTTTTTTTAACCCTAGGTCGCCAAGTCAAGTTTCAATGACTCGCCAATGATAAGTACCCCCCCCCCCCCTTATATACCTTTTCAAAATATTATCAAAGGATTAATCCTGTCTAAAATACCTCTCATGAACATCTAAGGCTACGCGAATCATAGAAACACAGATAATCTAATTGAGGTGAGAAAAACAACTTATATCTACTCGTGTTTATGAAGGTATATGAGGTCCCCATATCTGAAAAAGGATTTCCGGGTAGTTAGTCTTTGAATACCTCTGGTCGCGTATACCTTTAAATAACATTTGTCTTTTGCTTTGGTACTGCTTAAACCATTTTTCGTCTGTGGCTAACGATAAAGTTACTTGCAATGTTTTTAATCTGCCTTTTCTTTTCTTTAGTTATCTTTATTCTCTCTC
>NC_061822.1:29747406-29749906 GCF_019202785.1 Penaeus chinensis
TTATTATCGACGGACTTCATTTTCTTCATTTACTTTTTTTCTAAGTAAAATTATCACTCATTCTATTCGTAGAGATAACCATGGCCAAAAAATGCAAAGCAAAAAGAGTTTTTATCTCAAAATCTACCCTCTTGTGTTAAAAAAAGGCACAACACTTTTTTTTTATTTCCTATCTCTCTGCACTAAAGGTTGCTTTGAATCTAATGCAGCTGTGAAATTGCCGGTTTTTCAGCGTATCTGAATATTACGCATGTAGTTCCTACGCGTCATGTAAGAATCACATGCGTAATCCTTAAGTCTGATAAAAGTTGGACTCTATAAATTTTCCCCGTGACTCAACCGTTTTGATAGTCAAATGTGCTTTTCGCAGTTTGTTTTCTTTTGCTGTAAGCGATTACCCTTAAGAACGTACTTCCCCTTCTTACAACGAAGACATAGAACGAATTCAATTATAAGCGAATCAGTCTTTCATTTGAATTTCTCTTTCTCTCTCTCGAGCCCGAACTGAAGGACCCTCCTTATACCGTGGTGCTGTGAAAATTATTCTGGCAGTATCTCATTTACTCTCGGGGAGATAGGGTGCGCTTCACGAGATTAATCCCCGCTTTTCATTGATTTGTTTGTTTGTTTTCCAGCTACGGAGTACTTATGCTGAGTTGTATCTTCATAATAACAGTGATAAATGCCCCCTCATTTAATAGACTCATGATTTCTACAGAGAGGTTGAATCTGCCAAAAGAAATTCAGGAAGATCTTCATATCCACAGGGGCTGAGTGTCATGATTTCTCTCTACATCTTACAAAAGCAATTGTTCAATATCACCAGCCTTTGTAAACACCACTTCCTCTGAAACATTTATTTACAAAAATCCCTTGACCATTTTTATACATAAAAGCCCAAAATCTAATTAACTCACCGTGTTCAGAAAACCATTTTCTCTCTCCTGTTTTACAACTGTCATGGGATATCATACAAACACGTGTTTTAGAGGAAGAGTAGAGTGAAATTGAATTGGATGACTGGACGGCCGCCGTGGTGAGGTATGGCAAGCACGCTCTATCAGAAATCTCGCCCTGATCCCAAATTCCGCTTTAACACCGACCGGAGAAAGACGAAGGGAGAGAAAAAGACTGGGACGAGTCTGCAGCCAAGACGTTGCCCTTTGACCCTGTGCATTGCCTCCTTTATGCCTCTCTCATCTTGCTATCTAATCGTTTCTCTGGATTATAACGAGGCCTCTCCCTACCCCTCTCCCCTGTATGTATATTCAAACTCTTTCATGGAATATGAAGTTATCGATGTTTCCTTGTAATTTATGTGTTCCTTAGGGGTTTCGGTGTTGAATGATGAATAGTAATTGGAGAATTTATCTCGAATGTCTTCATTTACCCCCCGGGATAATAATGTGCTTAGATTCTTAACTGACGGTAAAATGCAAATTAACTGTCATGTTCTGGCACTTATTCGTTATTTATTTATCCATTTTTCCTCATGCTTTATATGCGAATTTGGAAAAATCTGGAAAGAATTGTAAAATGTTGTCCGTCTTAATCCATCTTTTTTAGTATCATTAATTGTGTTTATAATATGTTTATGTACATTTTGTTACTCAACCAACACAACAGGCAGGAGTCGCTGACTACAAAAAAATATTCCAATAACTAATAAAAAAGGTAGATTATATAATTTTCTTATACAACCGTATTTATTTTCAGTCGACACGTGTTCCAGCATTAATTTTTTTTTTTTCGTAAAGGCTTATGGATTATTACATTGTAAATTCATTACATGTCAGAACACTAATTATTCGGCTTATATTAGCAAATACTAAATGTAAATTGGATTTTATACCTTTGTGTCTATGGTGAAAATAATTTTCAGATCATTTCACTTTTTAATTAACCGAAGAGCCATTTTGAATGATTTAATCAAAAGGAAAAACAAAATCTGGCAACTCTCCAGGTCTTTAAAGAATGTTTAATGTTATTTACGAAACTTCTAAAAAGACTATCTATTTGTTGTCTATTTGTTTGTTTGTTTGTTTTTTGTTTTTCTTACATTTTCCTGGCCATGCTCTAGATCTTTAAAATGTGTTAAATGTTATTAAAAAAATATATAATAAAAATAAAGGAGTAAATATATTTTAATTATTTGTTTGTTTCTCTAATTCTCTTTCTTTCTTTTTTTTCTTATTATCGTACACATTTCTTTTTTTTCTTTTATTTTTTTGAGGCGAATCAGAATATTCCAGAGTCTGTGGTGAGTTGCCAAATGCCTCTTTCCTGAGATTTAGCGGAGTACAATTATATAGTCATTTTTATCCTTGTTTACTGACCTGAGAACCACAAGCCCGCCGTTCTACTTAGCATCTTTTTGCCCCTTGGTCGCAGTTCTGTTTTTATGGTTCTTACTAATGCTCTTTTGCAATATTTTTATGGCTGAGATATTGCGAGTTAGGATCTCTCCTTTGTGGAGCGGTTGCCGATAAGGGACAGAGGC
>NC_061822.1:29777406-29782406 GCF_019202785.1 Penaeus chinensis
TCGAGCAACCTGCTTTCAGCGAACCACTTCCAACGACCTGCTTCGAAGCACTTATCTTCTTTTCGTCCGAACCAGCATCCTTTTGAAGAGTTTAAGGCCCGAGATTTCATCAGGCATTCGGCGTTAAGTTAATTTTCATTTTCATGCCGAAATTTCCCTCACAAGTCTTTACATAATTGCCTTAATCCCCTAGCCCCCCCTACCCCAAGTCTTTAGAGTAGGTCCCGATTCCCCCCCCCCCCCCTAAATCTTCAAGAGTCCATATCCCCCCCACCCCCCAACCCACCCACCAACACCAAAGTCTTTAAATAAGTACCGACGTCCCCCCCCCCCCCCCCCCCAACTCTTTCAGTAAAGATCGAAATTTCCTCTCTAAGTCTTTAAGTGACGAATTCCCCCCCTAAATCTCTCAGTAAATACCGAAATTTCCCCCAAAGTGTCTAAGTGACGATTTTTCCCCCTAATTGACGAATCTTTCCCCCCTAAACCTACCTGTGTAGCGTGTGAAACAAAGCGAGCAGAGTCCATGAAGGTATAATGATATATTCGGGGAACGTGAATCTGGCTTCCTGTCTAACACGCTGAATGGTGGAGATAGTGAAGCCAATCGACGTCTCAAAGTGGAGTCTGAAGGCAACGCTTTGACTTCCGTTTCAAGATTTACGGCCGTGGAATTTAATGGCAGTAAGAGGGGCTCGAGGGGTGGTTTCAGATTTTTTTTTTTTTTTTTTTTATTAATTCATTGATTTGAAATAATCGTATCTTGGTTCATTTATATAAACATGGATGTGTGTGTGTATGTGTGTGTGTGTGTGTGTGTGTGTGTGTGTGTGTGTGTGTGTGTGTGTGTGTGTGTGTGTGTGTGTGTGTGTGTTTGTGTGTGTGTGTGTGTGTGTGTGTACATATAGATAAATAGATAGTTATAGACATATAGACACAGAAAGGAGAGAGGCAGAAGAAAGAGAGAGAAGGTGAACTCACAGACGAATTTCGCAGTTTATGACACGCATCTCACACTGACAGGTGTGCGTGTTTGGCCTAAACTGTGACATTTGTCAATAGATTTTCTCTGTTCCTTATTTTGGGCTTCAATCCTAAACTCCAGCGAATATTTTACAGTATTTGTTTATAGATAAGGAATTTTAAAGCCTCAACCTCTATGGAATTACCCTCTTAGTACATTATGCTGCTGCGTAATGATATGACTGAAAAAAAGAAAAGGAAATTATAGCAACAAGAACGAAACAAAACCCTTTTATGTTGCAGGGGATGTTGAAGAGGAATCTCGACTGCAGCATCATGAGCCGAGCCCTTCGTGGAATCATCTCAAAGGAAAGAGGAGAGGCGCAAAAAAGCGAAGGGGGGTGGGGGGAAGAAACACCACGAGATGACTTCATAGTCGGGATTGGGAAGATAAGGGAATGGGAAGAGAAAGGGGTCAGAGTCTAGAAAGGATTCGGAGAGAGAGCGATTGGAAAAGGACATGGGTTATATTTCAGTAAGGATTAGGAGAGGGATTGAAAAGGGACACGGGTTATTTTCTAATAAGAATTCAGAGGGAGAGGGATTGGAAAGGGACATGTTGAGGAAAGGGAAACGGGACACAGTTTAACAAGAATTTCAGTGCGCGGAGATTTGAGAAGGACATGTTTCAAACTTCATAAAAGATTCGGAAGAAATGCGAAATGGAAGGGAACAAGGGATTCATTATTCTGAGGATTAGGAGAGACAAGGATTGGAACGGGGCGAGGACCACCCACTAGTGTAAATATAACAACGAGAGGAAGAACAAGAGAACGAATCAACCAAAAGACTATTCACTATATAGCGTCTTCACACGAGAAGGAATTCGTAGAAAGAGGGAATAGAAGGAAAATGGAGCCATACTTTATTAAGGTGTCCGTCGTGTGGAATTTCCGGGTACGTCCGACTGTGTAAATTAAGAAACGTGTGTATGTGTACTGTACTGATAAGAATTACGTCTTTTTTTTTTTTTTTTTTTTTCATTACGCCTTTCGCAACGCTTATATTTTTTTTTTTTTTTTGTCTGACGTAGAAAGTAGGTGGAAAACAGAAGACGAAGATTTGTCAAGCTCCTATATACCTCGTCCTCTTTCCGTCTTCCTCTCCCGTGGACTAATCTTATTAACCTTATTTGACTTCGAGAGCATGGGTATAGTCCATTCAAAAAATCGTCTTGCTCCGAAACAACACATGGAGTTGGCAGAGGATAACTTTGCGGAGCGTTCCGTCTTTTGCTTCATGAAAGCGATACTACTCCAAAGTTTAGGGAACATAAGAAAAAAAATGTGTGTGTGTGTGTGTGTATATGTGTGTGTGTGTGGGGGGGGGGGGGGGGTATGTGTATATATATATATATATATATATATATATATATATATATATATATATATATATATACGTACACACATACACACACATGCACACGCACACACACACACACACACACACAAACACACACACACACAGACACACTCACACACAGATATATATATATATATATATATATATATATATATATATACATATATATATGTATATATATATATATATATATATATATATATATACAAATATATATGTATATATATTATATATATAGTATATATATCGATAGATACATTGATAGACAGACAAATAAATAGATAGATAGATAGATAAATAGGCAAATAGATAGATAGATACATAGATAGAAAGATAGATAGATAGATATATTTATAAAAAAAAAATGCATAAGGTGACTGTGAGTATGTATAAACGTATATAAATAAATATTTTTACAGTTTTATAAATACAGATAGCCAAAAAGATAAATAAATATATAGACAGACAAACAGACAGATAGACAGATGGACAGACAGAAAGATAGACAAATGAATAGACATATAGATGGCTAGACAGATAGCTTAGATAGATATGCATGTACGTACATCATGTGCAGATACATCAAAGAGCTAAAACTTTCGATTTCGCTGTGAACTCAGATTGAGAAAGATGACGATATTATTTTTTCTCTCTCTCTTTGGGTTTTCTACGTCAGGATTTTTGCTTTTCTACTTACTTTACTTTCTTTTCTTAAATCCTTTAGATCGTAAATGGAATATATGTGTCCTGCTGAAAAACCTGCTTCCTGAACCTTACGGCTTTTGCATTTTGCTTGGCTAACGGGACGGAGGAGAAGGAGGACATGTTTTTTTTTTTTTTTTTTTTTTTTTTATCAATTTTATGATATGTTAAGAAGAAAATACATAAAAATCTTGTCTTGTTAAATTTTCGATGTGTTTAGTACGTGTTTGTACCGATGGGTGGATGTATTTCTTATAGGCGTATGTATGTTTTTGTGTGCATTTTATGTAGTGGGATGTGTGTGTGTGTGTGTGTACATACACATACACACACATACATATACGCACACACACACACACACACACACACATACACACACACACACACACTCACACACACACACACACACACACACACACAACATACACACACACATACATAGATACACGCGAACATATATATATATATATATATATATATATATATATATATATAACACAGTTTCATAAAACACTCAGCGATGCAATTCATATTACACGTACATTGTGATGGATGAGCCATACTTAATCCCACTAGGCAAGAGAGGCAATCTCACTGTCCAATGTATTTATTTAAAAATAATTCCAAAACTCAAATAGATAGATAGATGTCGCCAAGCCTTAAAATATTTTTGGAGATGTCAAGGGCACTTCTATTATGCCGTCATCGTGTAAGATTAATCTTTCTTTCTTTTATTTTTTATTTTCATTAGCGCACTGTGAATACTTTTTTATAGTAAAAGTGGTTGAATTCTTATTTAAGAATTTATAACAGTTTGCAATTATATATATATATATACATATATATATATATGTATACATATATATATATATATATATATATATATATATATATATATATATTTATGTATACATATATATATATATATATATATATATATATATATATATATATATATATATATATGTATATGTATATATATATATATATATATATGTATACATATATATATATATATATATATATATATATATATATATATATATATGTATATGTATATATATATATATATATATATATATATATATATATATATATCATAACTACGGAGGAAAAAAGTTTTCTTATGATAATGTATTTCGAGAAAAGACTTATAGTCTTTTTGAGTTGGAAGCCGCCTTTTTCTCTTTCTCTTTCTCTCTCTTTCTTTTCCTCTTTCTCTTTCTCTCTCTCTCTCTCTCTCTCTATATATATATATATATATATATATATATATATATATATATATACATAAATCTGTCTGTCTGTCTAACTAACTATCTATTTCTTTCTCTCCCTTTCTCTCTCTCTCTCTCTCTCTCTCTCTCTCTCTCTCTCTCTCTCTCTCTCTCTCTCTCTCTCTCTCTCTCTCTCTCTCTCTCTCTCTCTCTCTCTCTCTCTCTCTCTCTCTCTCTCTCTCTCTCTCTCTCTCTCTCTCTCTCTCTACAAATTACAAAATACCTAAAATTTCTAATCTTAAAAAAAAGGCATACATAATGTGTATGATTTTTTTTTCTTTCTCTCTTTCTTGTCGTGTTTTGTATGAAGTGAGTTAGATATAAAAAATAAAACAGGGAATATAGACCAGACTCAAAAAAAGATGAAATAAATGTTTCATCTATTGTATTTGCTCTTTTGATGTTGAAAGCCAAAGGGTTTCTAAAACGTTCCTTCACTCTTCTTATAATGTCTCTAAAACGAATATTCCCTTGGAGTTGAAGATGCGTTACGTACACATACATATGTACGTACATATGTGTGAGTGTTAGTGCGTGTATGTATTTGTTTTGGGGTGGGGTATGTTTGTGTGTGTGTGTTGTGTGTGTGTGTGTGTCTGTTTGGGTATGTGTGTGTGTGTTTGTTTGTGTGTGTGT
>NC_061822.1:29797406-29799906 GCF_019202785.1 Penaeus chinensis
GTGGGGGCCACTTCATTTCGTCAAATTAATGATCTCGATTATCCACTAATGACCCGAGTGTCTTGGAGTTTAATTGATACCCTTCCTTAGGTTGTGAGGTCGTCTCCTTATTTAACTGATGAAAATGGCTCCGCAGACCTTTAAAAGTTCCTTTGTGATCTTAGTGGGATTCTCCAACTACCTAATTACCCTCATTAACATTATCGTTGATTGCTGGAATTTTGTAGTGAAATAAATCAGTTGCGACCATGGAAACAAATATTTGCATGTGTATTACTAGGAATTACTGGTCTTGTATAAAAGGATAGATGATTCAATAAACAACAATGAATAAATATGGAAATGAATGAAGAAATTAATAATAAAAACAAACTAATACGATAAAACAAAACAAAATAGAAGGATAAAAACAAGCAAATATATATACCGTGAAGCTACATTTTCGAAATCTCACAGCATACTGTATTAAGCATTTTCCCAATACGCCTTTAAGAAGAAAGAATAAGACACAGTTTCTCGCCCTAATGTGACTCTTGGCCTGAGATTATTTGGGATAACGTGGGAGGAGTCTTTACTCTGTCAAATATGTGACATGAGGACGATCTGATTCAAGATTTCATAAAGGAAAGAAAATGGTGATTGTATAGACTAATATATATATATATATATATATATATATATATATATGTGTGTGTGTGTGTGTGTGTGTGTGTGTGTGTGTGTATGTATATATATACATATATATATATATATATATATATATATATATATATATATATATATAAAGAGAGAGAGAGAGAGAGAGAGAGAGACTCAGGTTATGATTAAAATAGATAAACTGGCAAATATTAGTTGAATTAGGACATAATATAAAACCGAACTAATCAATATAAAACGACCCACAGTGTTGAAATGTGAAGTTTTGTTACGCAGACTTTTATGTTTTATGTATTTTCATATGTTCCCTTCAGGCAATTTAAAGCATATCTTGAATTAGAGAATATAAGATTTTGAAAATAACGGTAAAAGCATTTCCACTTGACATCCTTGCAATATTTATCTCGCATGTACTTTCCATGACGTATAAAACAAAACGAAGAGGGGAGAGTTTGACGGGAAGAAATTAAATATATTATTTACTCCAATAACTGTACTGCATAATCATTAATTTCCCTTGCATGTCTCCTTGCAATATCAGTGGCAATGAAATACTTCTCCATATCCCTTATAAGTGTATATAAAAATATTAAACCTTTTTGGTTAAAGTAATTTGTTTTTTACATCAATTTCCCCTGTATGTCTCCTTGCAATATCATTGACAATAGATTACTTCTCCAGATCTTTTAAAAATGTATTCAAAAATAGTAAACTTTTTTGGTTTCAGTATTTCGTTTTTACATAGTGAGTCCCTGATAACAGATTCCCGCCGTGACGACAACTCAGCAGGGAGGATGTGTGCAAAGTAAAATGTAAAGCCACTGAGAGCGAACCGGAAAAGTGAGTGAGGGGAAACACCTCATATTTACGAGGCAGAAGAAGGGAGAATTCTTTCTCTCTCGCTCTCTCTCTCTCTCTCTCTCTCTCTCTCTCTCTCTCTCATCAACTTAACACGAGCTCTTACCAGAAATACAGAAGCCACAGATTGCAGTCGCGCAAGACATTATGGTAATCTATCATTGTTATAGTCACCTCTATGAACTATTTCTGTAATATTCACGTCGCTCGTTACAGATCGAGTGCTAATGCCACTCTCCTATTCACATTTCATGAATTACCACGTCTTTTGGTCGATGACGCATTAATTCTAACGACGTGAACAATGTAGCTCATTATTCATGATTTTCAAATTTAATAGATATTTCACCATCCATTACCATATGACTCGGACATCTTATGGAAATGCGATGATTGAATAAGTATCAAATTTAAATTGACAGATGGGATTTTATTCAGGCTATTAAGAGAGCTCTGGATCGGTGATAGGATATGGCTAGGAAACCCCTTGTCAGTGGGATGAAACTAGCCCGATTTTGCTTAATGGGATCCATCGTACCTGCATGTGTGTGTGTGGGGGGGGGGGGGGGCATTCTGGACTGGTGAGCATGAAAGGGATAAAATTGAAATGAATAGAAAAATTGTTATATGCCTGTGACTTTTTTTTCTTTCTTTTTTTTTTACCTTATCGGATATCGTGTGGATAATATGCAAAACATCATATGTATTGTATATTACTATTACTTTGATAGAAGTAAATTAATTCTCCAGTATGATCAAGAGCAGAGATTACACAAGAATATTTTTCATCAATATATATTTTTTTCTCCTTCCATGAAAGCGATCGAGAAAAACAGTCCGAGCGCTCAGTTATCGGAATATATCATATGAACAAATATTACTGGATATAATCATCAAAAGCTATGAACATTATCATTAAAATTCATCAAAACACACAGGACAGGACTTTTTTTCAGACCCCGTCAAATGACATACTTGAATATGT
>NC_061822.1:29832406-29839906 GCF_019202785.1 Penaeus chinensis
ATAAATACATACACACATACATACATGCATACATAAATACATACACACATACATACATGCATACATAAATACATACACACATACATACATGCATACATAAATACATACACACATACATACATGCATACATAAATACATACATAAATACATACACACATACATACATGCATACATAAATACATACACACATACATACATGCATACATAAATACATACACACATACATACATGCATACATAAATACATACACACATACATACATGCATACATAAATACATACATAAATACATACACACATACATACATGCATACATAAATACATACACACATACATACATGCATACATAAATACATACACACATACATACATGCATACATAAATACATACACACATACATACATGCATACATAAATACATACACACATACATACATGCATACATAAATACATACACACATACATACATGCATACATAAATACATACACACATACATACATGCATACATAAATACATACACACATACATACATGCATACATAAATACATACACACATACATACATGCATACATAAATACATACACACATACATACATGCATACATAAATACATACACACATACATACATGCATACATAAATACATACACACATACATACATGCATACATAAATACATACACACATACATACATGCATACATAAATACATACACACATACATACATGCATACATAAATACATACATAAATACATACATAAATACATACACACATACATACATGCATACATAAATACATACACACATACATACATGCATACATAAATACATACATAAATACATACACACATACATACATGCATACATAAATACATACATAAATACATACACACATACATACATGCATACATAAATACATACATAAATACATACACACATACATACATGCATACATAAATACATACATAAATACATACACACATACATACATGCATACATAAATACATACACACATACATACATGCATACATAAATACATACACACATACATACATGCATACATAAATACATACACACATACATACATGCATACATAAATACATACACACATACATACATGCATACATAAATACATACACACATACATACATGCATACATAAATACATACACACATACATACATGCATACATAAATACATACACACATACATAAATGCATACATAAATACATACACACATACATACATGCATACATAAATACATACATAAATGCATACATACATACATGCCTACATTCATGTAGGTTTGTATATATCTGTAAGCACCTATCTTTATGCGTACATACGTATGCATCAATATCGAGAAACACACACATACATATACAATATACATTTATGTATATGTATGTTCATATAGTCCGATTCTTAAAGCTGATGAAGAAAAAAGCGTATGAATCCAGAAAGCTTAATTTTTTTTGCTACTGAAGAAAAGTAAATATCAATTCCTTGGAGCTTTGCACTGTAGAGTTTACATAGCCAACAACGGGATCCTCTCAGCTAAACTCAGCTCAGTAGCACTTTCTTTGCCTCGTCTTAAATTTTCCTTCCTTGACTGCCTCGGGACGTTATCGAAAACTGTTTATCTTTCATTGTTATAGTTTTTTTTTTTTTTGTTATTGTTTATACGGGGTTGTTATTTTTGTTATTGTGGTGGGTATTGTTTTTGTTATACTTTTGGGTAGTGTGGTGTTCATCTTTGTGTTTGTTAGAATTGTTGGTTGTAGTAATAATCATGATTATGCGTTGTTAGTTTTAATATTATTGTTTTTATTATTAGCATTAGTATTGTCATTATTACTACCATTATCATTAACATTGTCGTTATGCTTAGTGTTGATATTTTTGTTATTATCGGAAATAACATTTTTATCACTATTATCATTATCAATATGCTCATCATCACTGACGCCACCACCATCTTCATCATCATCATCATCATCATCATCATCATCATCAAGATCATCATCATAATCATCATCATCATCATCAGCAGCAGCAGCAGCATCACCATCATCCTCATCCTCATCCTCATCCTCATCCTCATCCTCATCCTCATCCTCATCCTCATCATCATCATCATCATCATCATCATCATCATCATCATCATCATTATCATCATCATCATCATCATCATCATCCTCATCCTCATCCTCATCCTCATCCTCATCCTCATCCTCATCCTCATCCTCATCCTCATCATCATCATCATCATCATCACTACCACCATCACTATTAATTAGAAGACACTAAGCCTGGTGGAGAAACTGAGTAAATCGGGGATGAAAGTGAGAATGTGAAAGAGCTTAGGAAAATCGAGCTGGGGAGGGAGCAGGGATGTGAGAGGGTGAGAGGGTGAGAGTGAAGACCCTCACTGTATTGATAAAAAAGTAATGGATGGTAGGGGGATGAAGACCCACACAATACTGATAAGAGAGTGAAGGATAGTGAGTAGTTATAAGAAAATGAAAGAGGGGAGAGTGCTGATCCACACTGTAATTGTAAAAGAGGGAAAGATGGTGAGGGTGAAGACCCACACAGTGAAGGATAGTGAGTAGTTATAAGAAAATGAAAGAGGGTGAGAGTGCAGATCCTCACTGTTATTGTAAAAGAGTGAAAGATGGTGAGGGTGAAGACCCATACAGTATTTATAAGAGAGTGAAGGATAGTGAGGGTGAAGTCCCACACAGTACTTCTAGGAGGGAGAATGATAGTGAGATTTTAGTACTAATGAGATAGTGAGGAGAATCAAATAGAGAGGGAGTAGAGACAGAGACAAGGAAGCCACGTCAGCTAATATGAGCATCTGCGAGAGAGAGAAAGAGGAGAGAAAGTACCAGAGCTATGGCTGAGGGCGACACCGAAGGAGGAGCTAGACATGACGCTTGAGATTCTACGTTCACGAGGTCAGGAGAGAGAAAGAGAGGGCGATGAAGGAGGCGCAAGGGGAGATTGAGAGGGAGATAAATTGAGTTAATGAGATAGAGTGGGGAGGGCAGAGAGGCAGCTAATTCAAGGAATAGGAAATACAGGGGCTAGACGTTCATGGCGGAAACATATAAAAGTGACCAAAAAAGTTTATTTTCATTATTATTAAATCATATTCAATACAGTACTACTCTTATTAATAAAGTTCTTGATATTACTGTCATTTATGTCATTCTTATCGTTAACTTTATCAAACGTACTATTGTTACTATCATAAAAGTATAATGCTATAAAATCAGAATTACATATAAGTCGACTATGAAGTGAAAAGCTAGCTATAAATTCCTCTTCCAGCACGACCCATTACCACCAATCGGTGCTAAGTTCAGTTTGATACCCTCGCCCAGGCGTTGCGTGCATGTTGCAGACACGACAGCATGAAGCAGCGGCGAGTAAATAGCATTAGGAAGGAGGTAGAGAGAGTTTATCATTTCGCTTAAGATAACACCACAGCAATACTACTTCTTTAGAATTTATTGATGCATTGGTGGTATTGCAGATAATGTTGCATATTTCTGTAAGACCTTGGACACGAAAAGCACTTCGGGAAGAACTCTTTTGAAGGGGATATTTTCTTTCAAATTCAATTTTCCAAAATGCATTCTCTCGCACGGCATAGGCCATGGACTGTCTCTTCTAAAAACTGTCATTATCCAATATCTTCTCTCCTGTTTGTAACCATTAAGAGGATAAAATACGTTGAAATTACTGGCACAAGGTGTGAGCAAAGTCTTAACTTTTTTCATATAAACCTTATATATATATATATATATATATATATATATATATATATATATATATATATATATATATATGTATATATATACATATATATATATGTGTGTGTGTGTGTGTGTGTGTGTGTGTGTGTGTGTGTGTGTGTGAGTGTGTATGTGTGTATATATATTATATATATATATATATATATATATATATATATATATATATATATATATATTATATATATATATATAATATATATAACAATACTACTACTCTTAGTAGTAATAGTATGGTGATAATAATAAAACTAATTATGATAATAATAAAAATCATAATAATGATAATGATGATACTGATAATAATAATAAAAATAACAATAATAAAAATAATAATAATAATAATGATAATGATAATAATGATAATTAATAATAATAATAATAATAATAATAATAATAATAATAAAAATAATAAAGATGATGATGATGATGATGATGATGATGATAATAATATAATGATAATAATTACACTATCAATCAGTAATGATAATGATAATAATAGTAATAATATAACAATACAACAATAATGTTAGTGATAATAATTATAATAGTAATAATAATAATAAATACGAACAATAGCAATAATAATGAGTCAGGGATGTTAGGCAATTAGAGTCTATTAGAGTCTATTAGATGATGATGATAATGACGACGATAATTCCGCGATGGCCATACATCAACGCACCAAGAGAAAGTTCAGCTGAAACGGAATGTGAATTCTTGCTGCCTAAGGAGACGGATATTTTTTTTGATTCGATTTGAAAAAGAAAAAAAAAAAAAAAAAAAAGTCTCATGACACGAACTGAAAGATAATGGTATGAACAAAGAAGCTCTATTCCTTGCTTGTTATTAATTGCCTTGTTTGTTCATTGACATAAGCACTGTGACAATCAAGCAAGAAAGTAAACAAAACAAAATCGTGAAAACTTTTGTGTGTGTCACAGAGCTATTAATTTAATTTCAGTTAAAAAAAAAAAAAAAAAAAAAGATGAAATTAACATTGAAAACTTTCATGACTGTATACATAAAGTTAGGAGGAGGGATACACAAATATGTATCTCGTGTTTTTGACATGAAGAAAAAAAAATAGAGGCCTGATATCAAGATTTATCATATATAGGGTTTGTTTTAGAAGGGCTATTGGCAAATATCTATCTAAATCGACTATTTGAATATGTGATTGCGTGAGTCAGAAGCTTTAGCACTTCAACGCAGAGAAGCATTAATTAATTAGATATTTCTTCTGCGATTTCCTGTCGAGAGAGTTAGTGTCTCACTCTTTCGTCTTTTCTCTCATTTTTTGGCTTTATCTCGTGTTTCTTGTCAATTTCTATTTCTTCCCTTTCCTGTTCCCTCGTGTTTAGCAGTCTTTTTCATTCCCAATATTCACATATTCCCTTTAAACACTCTATCTCATTTCATCACACACACATACACGCACGCACACACACACACACACGCATACACACATTATAGATGTGTATGTGTGTGTATATAGATGTGTGTGTGTGTGTGTGTGTGTGTGTGTGTGTGTGTGTGTGTGTGTGTGTGTGTGTGTGTGTGTGTGTGTGTGTGTGGGTGTGTTTTCGTTGTATTATCTATTTCTCTAAGGTACAGTACACTACAAGAACAGCATACACTAAATCAAATTCAAAAATCAAAAGTGCTGAGTCATCGGATCCTCGTCCTCCTCCTCGCCTCTCCGTCAGTAGGACTCCTCCGTCCTTCGTCAGCCCCTCCCTCAGTGGGACTTCAGGAGATCCCACAGCAATGCCTCCAAGTCCATGACAATTCCCCCCCCCCCCCCCTCCCTCCCCTCCAGAGTGCAAATACCAAAAAGATGAAAATGATAACTGCAGAATTTCCAGTTTGATACGAATCGTTATTTTTATGATGTTCTGAAAGCCAGAGATTAACCTCCCCTCACCCCAAGCGTACCGCGTGTACGCTTATGAATCTTATGGAAAAAATGAATGACCCTAAATGAGAAGAGCGATACACCAGATATGACTAATGCATGAGACTCTTTTACCTTCCTCATACAGAATATCTAAGTCCCTCAAAGCATTTCACTGAAAAAGTTATTCACGGTCCGCAGCGTTATGAATAATTTAATCGAGTCTACTTTATTGCCAGAAAGCAGAAGCGAATTATTTTCTTCTATCCAACTTCATTATCTGCTTCATTAGTTTCATTCAATCTGCCTGTTTGCAATTTACTGGGTAATCAGCAAGCAACTCATTCAGCTCGTTTTCCCCGACTACCACTGGCAGGGAAATCTTATTTTCGGACTATTGGAGATACTCATGGAAATCTTATTTTCGGATCATTAGAAATGCTAATAGCCGTAAAGGGACCAGGCATGAATTTCTTTCATTTCATCATCCTGTTTTACATCTGTGATCTGTGATTTTTTTTTTTTTTTTTTGCTGTCTTTCTCATTATTGATACAGCGACCGTTTTTTAGTATTATGAATGTTTTATCTAATACATTACGGTACTACCAATAGCTAGTATTACCATATTATAAGACACTGTACCTCCATTAGTATCCATTGCCATTATCAGTATCTACCACAGACTTTACATCTTTTCCCCCGTTTAGAACACTTTTCTCGTTTCATCAAAATATATTTTGCTGATTTCTGAACATTCTGTTTACATTGCAAGCTTTTGTGTTGCACGGCCATGAATTTTAACAACTGGCCCAACGTTACCCGTTTCAGTACCCTCTCTTGGTAGCAACTGACTAGATAGCCCGTGTTCTGTGTAAATTGGATATCACTATTTAAACAGCCCGTTGTACCTTTGCTCCTAAAAAAACACATCTGGTCCCTTATGCTGTATGCTGATGCTGAAATCCCAGATTACCCTGATTTGGTCGTCCTCAGCTAACTGGGATATGCAATTATCACCTTTAATGTCCTTGTTATGTCCTCTCTGTATATCAGTGCATTAAAAAGAGTTCTGTATATAAACGTAGTTCCTTTATCCTTGGGCCGTTTACATAAGGAGGATTAAATGGCTTATGTACTTTCAACGCATTTTTTTCGTCGTGGAGCTAATGAGTCCGTTTACTTAAGTTTTCGCTCATTAACGAGACACAGGACATGTAGTATCTGCATCGAGAACTGGCTACGTAGCATTGCATTTTTATCTTCATGATCGTAAAGACTCTTTCGTCTTTGATTACTCTTCTTAAATGATCTTACATCTCATTGTGTTCCGTCTACCCATTGTCTGTATATAATCTATCAACTTCAGGTAAAACACTGAGCCGGATTCGTTATGCCGTTTAAGCTTGCATAAAAAAAACTTTTAAAAATCCAATCTATATCTCATAGCATGTATTTGTCGTGTGTTAATTTCATATTGCATTTTTTTTTTTTTTTTTTTTTTTTTTTTTTGCTTGATATTGATTTTTCGCACCAACTTCCAGTCTCTCTTTTCTCTCTTAAATTCTAAATCTCCAAATACCAACGATCAATTTATCCCCATCGTTATTTTCCCCAAGCCTGGCCAAAAGCCTTTTTCATAGTCGCTCTTCACTCGACTTTCGGGTTTGTCAATAACAACTTCATATTCATAAAGCTCCGGGCTACCTTTCCCCACTCTCTTTCACCGCACATTATTCGGGAAAGGTATTCGGAGGTTGCTTGATGTTTTTTTCTATATTTCTTGC
>NC_061822.1:29864906-29872406 GCF_019202785.1 Penaeus chinensis
ATGCACACATACAATGACACACATGAACAAAAAAGGTACACACATGCAGACACATATGTAGGTATACATTCACATATACATACATGAGCACATATACATGGACACACACCCTCGCACACACACACATACACACAGTATTTTACATGCAATATCATATCAGTATCGAAAACAAGGATTTTTAAAGAAGGTTAGGTTAGGTTAGGTTTTAAGAAGCCCTTTTTATAAGCGCCCCTCCCCTCCCTCCTTCCCTCCTTCCCTCCCCTTTCCCCCCCTTCCCTCCTTCCCTCCCCTTATCTTTCTTCTCTCCTTTCCTGTCTTCAAGCTCTTCTCCCGCTCCCCACCCCCAAGCCACGCCTCCCCCGTACCGCTGACCCCCCCTCCCCCCCCGGCGATACAGAGGCTTCCACCTGACGGCCTTGCCCTCTCTTGCAAGCGACTGAAGTTGCCCGCTTTGAACGCGTGCTTGTGTGCGTTCTCCTGGGCTGCGCCTGCTTGAGAGCGTGCCTCGCATGCTTTCACGTCCTCGTGTTTCTGTTGAGCGATATATATATATATATATATATATATATATATATATATATATATATATATATATATATATATATATATACATATATATAGACATATAGATATATAAATATGTATATATGGATATATTTACATATATATACATATATATATATATGTGTGTGTGTGTGTGTGTGTATATATACATATATATATATATATATTTATATATATATATATATATATATATATATATATATATATAAATATACATATATATATATATATTTATGTGTGTGTGCGTATAGATAGATAGATAGATAGATATGTATATAAGTGTATATATATGTATATATTTATATATATATATATATATATATATATATATATATATATATAAATGTTTGTGTGTGTGTGGTAATTGTATTCCCATCGTACTTCCACATCAGTGCAGCATAATCTTTATACGGAACAATCCCACTGGGCACAGGAACACTGTGCTACAGCGAGCCCCACATTCCCACAACTACTTTTTAAACACTAATATAATTCTGGGGAAAAAGGGGCGAGTGCAAATGGAGAAATAACCAGTTTTATTCGACCGCCGACCAAAAGTTCACTGCCCCTTCGCAGCTCACCTGTGTATGCTCATGCAATTAATCGCTCTGATTGAATGGTCGCGAATTCACTCCGGCCGGGACAGCGAGGGCGTGTGGTTTAAATAAAATTCCGGACATTTTCCATCAAAAGCACGAGGTCTCGGCCGCCGCTAAAATCCCCATGGCTCGGTTGTTCTATATTTCATGTTTTTTTTTTTATGTTTTTTGTTTTTTTGTAACAAAATAATAAATATAGAAAAGATAGATAAAATAGTATAGAATAAAATAGAACGGAAAAAAAGTAACAAATCGTATTTGGAATAAATTCAAACAAAAGCTTAAACAAAAAAAAAATGCTGATATTCTTAAATTGCCGCAGTGGTAAAATCCTCTATGTTTGTCCTTTCTAGCCCATTCAAAATGCACACGCACACTCCTGATTCAAAAGTAACTATGAATTTATTTCCTATACAGAAGCATGAACTAGTCTCTAAGCTAATACACAGGGAGATAGAAATACTTTCATGATGCGATTCTGAAATCCGATTCTCACTTTGAGATTTGTAATCAGATTGTGCCTTAATGGAATATCAAACTAGTTATAGCCATTCGAGGTTACATGTTACATAAAAGCATATAGTTTTAGAGCTAGCGTTCTGTAGCTATGTCATTGAGATTTGTAATGAGATTGTGATTTAATGGGATATCAAAATAGTTATAAACATTTGAAGTTATATGTTATATAAAAGCATATAGTTTTAGAGAAGTTATATGTTATATAAAAGCATATAGTTTTAGCTTTCTGTAACTATTAAACGTTCTGCAAGAGAGAGAGAAAAATTGAGAAAAAGAAAAAGAGAGAGAGTATATATATATATATATATATATATATATATATATATATATATATATATATATATATATTCATCAGTTTACTCATACTGCATACATGAATGTATATGTGCATTTAAGTCTATATGAATTTATTTTTTTCTTACACTTTATGTCTATTTTGCTTTTATCTTCATACTTCGCTTTCTTCCCCCTCGCCCTTTCTTTTACCTCGCCCCCCCCCCCCCCTTCCCCTTCCACAAGCTGACAGCGTAATCCTCGCAGCCTGAGTTAAACATATATATTCAGACCACACCCAAAATCTTCCCTCAAGAAAGATGAAATGATAAGAAGGTGATCAGGTGACGCCAAAGTAGTCACTGGGGGGAATATGTTTTGCTTCTGGACGACAAAAGCGTCTCCGCAAATGGGCAAAGTTTTACTGGTATCCACAATGGGGTTAGTAAATAGGGTGGTGCGAGTTGGTTCTTTTGGATGGATGAGGAAAGTAGAGAGGGAGAGAATGGGGAATGGAGGGAGAGAGAGAGGGTAGAGCGTGGTAGAGGATAAAGAAAGAGAGAGAGGAAGGGAGGGAGGGAGAGAGTAGTGAGATGAATCGGTAAAGTAGAGAGGGAGAGAATGAGGAATGGAGGGAGAGAGAGAGGGTAGAGCGTGGTAGAGGATAAAGAAAGAAAGAGAGGAAGGGAGGGAGAGAGAGAGTAGAGAATTGAATCGGTAAAGAGAAAGAGAGAGAAAGAGAGAGAGAGAGAGAGAGAGAGAGAGAGAGAGAGAGAGAGAGAGAGAGAGAGAGAGAGAGAGAGAGAGAGAGAGAGAGGGAGATATACAGATATACAGACACAGGCATAAAGAAGGACACAAACACGGATAAACAAGATTTCTATTTCCTAAATAACAGATAATCCAGACACAAAACTCTCTAACCCTCTCCGTGTCTCTCTAACTCTCTCCCTTTTCTCAATCCCTCTCCTTCTCCCTATCTATCTCCCTCTCTATATTTATCTCCCTCTCCTTCTCCCTATCTCTCTCCCTTTCCACATTTCTCTCCCTCTCCTTCTCCCTATCTCTCTCCCTTTCCATATGTCTCTCCCTCTCCTTCTTCCTATCTCTCTCCCTCTCCTTCTCCCTATCTCTCTCCCTCTCCTTCTTCCTTTCTCTCTCCCTCTCCTTCTCCCTATCTCTCTCCCCCTCCTTCCTATCTCTCTCCCTCTCCTTCTCCCTATCTCTCTCCCCCTCCTTCCTATCTCTCTCCCTCTCCTTCTCCCTCTCGCAAAATCAAAACAAGTACCATTGGACCGGGTCTTGCCTATCACCCAGACAGCGAACCAAGAGTCGTACCCAACGGAGAGCTTACGTGGCAGAGAAACGGTTCGGTAGAACATTTGTCTCACTCGATCGTGTGAAGAATTCCACACCTCACGTGACTGGAAGTGCAAAGAAGCTTCCTTCTTGAATGATGAAGCAAAAGACCGTCAGAGAGGAACGGACCCTAACATGAGACCAAATGTGTGTGGCCATTTTCATCCAAGAGAAGTGCAAGAGGAAGAGTTACAAAGCTCTTGTCAGGGGAAGAGAGGATTGAGAATTATATCTCACAGAGACCAGAAACTGGAAAACTTCATCTTCTATAAACAGGCAATAAAACCTGCTTTCAGATAGAAATGAGACGCGTCTGCCAAGTAAAATAAGTTGAAGGGTCACATATTTTTTGAGAGATGAACATTAACGCAGAAACACGTACATTCGTATCTGTCTATCTATCTACATATCTATCTGTCTGTCATGCATTTATCTACTTATCTGCCTACCTATTTATTTATTTGCCTGTTTACCTGTCTATCTATCTATCTGTCTTTTACTTGTTGTTCTTTCTATCTACCAATTTGTTTGTTTGTTCATTTATTCATTTATCTCTCTATCTGCCTGTCTATCTGTCTATTTATTCACTTAGCTGTCTATCTGTCTATTTATTCACTTAGCTGTCTATCTGTCTATCTATCCATCTAATCTATCTATCTATCTATCTGTCTAATTATATCTATATATATATATATATATATATATATATATATATATATATATATATGTCTAACCATCTCTTCATATAATTAACTATTACCTATCAGTTTATATCTTACCCATATATCTATATATCTATCTCTCTATTTATTATATGTGTCGACATAATCTATCTATCTAAATCTATCTATCAGTATTTAAAGCCATTATTTGCACTTTAAAAACATCTTTTGTTTATATTTCATTCGATTACTTGGATTAATTAAGTTTACTTTTATATACTCATAATTTCATTTCAAAGTTAAATGCCGAATTAATGTACGAAATTAGATATAATTATGTATATATACAGTCATGCAGTGTTTCATGATTACATGCACTGATACGTGTGAAGTTAAATCATACATATAAGCGCCAATTTACGTTGTGTGTATGTGTGTGTGTGTGTGGGTGAGTGGGTGTGTGTGTGGATGGGTGGGTATGTGTGTGTATGGGTGGGTGGGTGTGCGTGTGTGTGTGGGTGGGTGGGTGGGTGGTTGGGTGGGTGGGTGGATGGATGAGTGGGTGGATGGGTGGGTGGGTGGGTGGGCTCTTGGGTGTGGGTGTGTGTTTGTGTGTGGGTGGATGGGTGGGTGGGTGGGTGTGTGTGTGGGTAGGTGGTTGCGTGGGTGGGTGGGCTGGTGGGTGTGTTTTTGTGTGTGGGTAGGTGGGTGGGTGGGTGTGGGTGTGTGTGGATGTGTGTGAGTGTGTGTGTGTGTGTGGGTGTGTGGATGGGTGTGTGGGTGGGTGTGTGGATGGGTGTGTGGGTGGGTGTGTGTGTGGGTGTGTGGATGGGTGTGTGGGTGGGTGTGTGGATGGGTGTGAGTGTGTGTGTGTGTGTGGGTGTGTGGATGGGTGTGTGGGTGGGTGTGTGGATGGGTGTGTGGGTGGGTGTGTGGATGGGTGTGTGGGTGGGTGTGTGGATGGGTGTGTGGGTGGGTGTGTTTGGGTACATAATCTCTTATTTTGATCGTCAAGATCACACACACACACACACTCACGTGTGTGTGTGTGTGTGTGTGGGTTTGTGTGTTTATGTATGTATGGGGGTGGGTGTGTATGTGTCACCATTTGTTTAAAACTTATAATTTTCCAATAGTGAATTGAATTATTAAATGCCTCAGAATTTCAATACATAATCTCTCTTTATTTGAATGTCATTTCCCAAAGGGAACTTTGTAAAAAAAATAACACTTTTTTTTACTAACTTTCTTACTTGTTCCGTAAAGATATTAAAACCAATGAAAAACATATTAATAAAAAAAAAAAGTTATTTTCTCCATCATTTTTACCATCACTTTCACCATCACTTTCACCATCACTTTCACCATCAAATCCAAACTTGAAATTTTCCATCCATTAAAAAAAAAAAGGCTGTGGAAAATGACTTTAAAATCTGACATGGTGATCATATTAGCGAGGAGGAAATTTGAAGATTACTTAGGCCTATCATAGGCTTATGTGACGCCAAGTGCAAAGGATTATGGGAGGTAAATGGAGAACGATGTCACTTAGCAAACTCGGATAATAAAGGTGGGAGAAAGTAAAGAAAGTGGAGAGGAAAAAAATTGAAAGAAATATGCTTCGCAATGATGAACTAGTGAAGTGAGAGAGAGAGAGAAAGCAGAGAAATAGAGCAATATCATAGGAGAAAGAGAAGAAAGGAAGGGAGAGAAAAGGAGAGAGAAAGAAAAAAAAAGTTGGAGAGGGAGGGGGGCGGGAGAAGAGAGGGGGAGAAGGAAGGAATGGAGAGAAAGAGAGAGAGGGAGAAAGAGAGAGAGAGAGAGAGAGAGAGAGAGAGAGAGAGAGAGAGAGAGAGAGGAGAGAGAGAGAGAGAGAGAGAGAGAGAGAGAGACGAATTAGAGACGAAGGGAGAAAGGGAGGGAGGATGAGAGCGAGAGGGACAGAGAGAAAGAAAGAAAATGAAAGAGAGAGAGAGAGAGAGAGAGAGAGAGAGAGAGAGAGAGAGAGAGAGAGAGAGAGAGAGTTTGTGCGTCTGTATGAAAGTGGGAATGCAATCTGGAGTGGGTAAGAATATATTACCGGTGCGTGGTAGTATATTTTAGCATTACAACAATCGCAAACGTATTATAGTTGTGCCCTCCTACATTAAAAATAAATACAGTTATCAATATATATCTGCTTCCTTATAGTTACCATCATTGTTATCAAATCATAATCACATCATGATCATCATCAATGCACCACTACTATCATCGGCATTATTTAATCTTACTTTTACTGTCTTTAACACTGATATCATTAATATCACTATAACCATTATCATAAAAATCATCATCATCATCACCATCCTCATCATCTTCATCACCATATCACATCATACAGTGCATGAATTATCATTCTGAAAGTAAAACATGTGTATATATACATATACACATATATATATATATATATATATATATATATATATATATATTTATATATATATATACAAAAGCTCATATTACTCCCTGTCACTGGCAGCTGCTACATTCGACTGAGATGCAAAAAAGAGTTTAAAAAAAAAGGAAAAAGAAAAAAGAAAATTGCTTTGACCTCGACGTCTTAATGGCTCTGACCAAAGAAGTTCTCTAGAAACGTTGCATCCGCACTTCACTGTTGCGCTAAATCATAACGTTATTAAAGTGTATATTTATATATATATATATATATATATATATATATATATATATATATATATATACTTATACATATATATACATATATATATATATATATATACATATATATATATAAATATAAATATATATATGTATATATATAGTATGTATTTATACATACTTATGTATACATATGTGTTTTTAAGTCAGTGTACAAATAATTAATGCTTGTGCATGTGTGTTTAAGACTTGTTAAAACGAACTCCAGCGAGAAACTTCAAAACTATTCGCTGACAGCACTTAATGACAATGAAACGGTGTATTCTATGAACATAAAACCATTTTTCGTCTTCTTGGAAGTAACTAAACTAAAATCAAACGATTATCGAAAATTATAGTAGTTCTTGACCAGATTGACATTTCAGAAGAAAATATCGCAGTGAGTTTCCCGGCACAGGTTATCAAAACAATAGAAACAATTGTATCTCATTCGTAATGACATAATGTTACATTACACGGCTTGTGTAATATAAGGAAATAGATTCAGTATGATTAGAGCGCTTATCAACACAGCTTATCTTTTTTCCACACTACAAGGCTGAGATTACACAATATAATCTCTACACAAAGGCAGGTAATGCCTTTTTTACCCACCCCAGGTTACCTTGCTCGGCTGTGCTTCTACGTGGGATAAAGGGAATTATGAAAATGAATCATTTAATCTCGCCGGGAAGTTGCGAATTTAAGAATACCCACGTCCTTTTTCTCGTAAAGATTATAATAAATATGCTACTCTTAACATTCTCTCATGCTATTTTACGTCCATTGGATCGTGGATTTTGTGGCATCGTCTTACAAGATTAAAA
>NC_061822.1:29884906-29887406 GCF_019202785.1 Penaeus chinensis
TCCAATTTTTCAGTAATTTAATAAGAACCACATTATTTGGGTGTTCGAGACCGGTTGGGAAACCGGTTCTACAAGCTTCGACCATGATTGTACAATACTGCGCTATACAGTGGAAACAAAAGGTCGGTGATAAAGAGAGAGAGAGAGAGGGAGAGAGAGAGAGAGAGAGAGAGAGAGAGAGAGAGAGAGAGAGAGAGAGAGAGAGAGAGAGAGAGAGAGAGAGAGAGGGAAGGGGGAGGGGAAGAAGGGGAGAGGGGGGTGGGGGGAAGGAGGGAGAGAAGAGAGAGAGAGAGAGAGAGGGAGTAAAAGAGGAGATAGAGAGAGAGAGAGAGAGAGAGAAAGAGACAGAGAGAGATCGGTTTCGAAACCGATTCTACAAGCTTCGACCATGATTGTACAATACTGCGCAATACAATGGAAACAAAAGGTAGGTGAGAGAGAGAAAGAGAGAGAGAGAGATGGGGGGAGGGAGTGAGGGAGGGAAAGAGAGAGAGAGAGAAAGGGAGGGAAAGAGAGAGAGGGAGAGAGAGAGAGAGGGGGGGGGGAGGGAGTGGGGGAGGGAAAGAGAGAGAGAGAGAGGAGGGGGAGGAGGAAGGGAAAGATAAAGAGAGAGAGGGAGATACTGCGCAATACAATGGAAACAAAAGGTAGGTGAGAGAGAGAAAGAGAGAGAGAGAAAGAGAGGGAAAGAGAGAGAGGGAGAGAGAGAGAGAGGGAGGGGAGGGATGAGGGAGGGAAAGAGAGAGAGAGAGGGGGGGGAGGAGGGAGGGAAAGAGAAAGAGAGAGAGGGGGTAAGAGAGGAGATAGAGAGAGAGAGAGAGAGAGAGAGAGAGAGAGAGAGAGAGAGAGAGAGAGAGAGAGGGGGAGGGAAAGACAGAGAGAGTAAGAGATGAGGTGGAGAGAGAGTGAAGGGAGGAGGGAGGGAGGGAGAGAGAGAGAGAGAGAGAGAGAGAGAGAGAGAGAGAGAGAGAGAGAGAGAGAGAGAAAGAAGAGAGAGAGAGAGAGAGAGAGAGAGAGAGAGAGAGAGAGAGAGAGAGAGAGAGAGTGAGAGAGAGAGAGAGAGAGAGAGAGAGAGAGAGAGAGAGAGAGAGAGAGAGAGAGAGAGAGAGAGATAGAGAGACAGACATACAGACAGACAGAGAGAGAGAGAGAGAGAGAGAGAGAGAGAGAGAGAGAGAGAGAGAGAGAGAGAGATAGAGAGAGAAAGAAAGAAAGAGAGAGAGAGAGAGAGAGAGAGTAAGAGAGGAGGTAGAGAGAGAGAAAGAGAGAGGGGGGGGAGGGAAGCAGAGAGAGAGAGGAAGCTGCGAAAGGTTATTGTTGAACTGACCTCCTTTATTTTCAAGCTAACTTCTTTGTCCATTTAGTACTATCTCCCTGTGCATAACTAAATTTACTGTCATTATCTCTCTCTCTCTCTCTCTCTCTCTCTCTCTCTCTCTCTCTCTCTCTCTCTCTCTCTCTCTCTCTCTCTCTCTCTCTCTCTCTTCCTCATTCTCTTTCTCTTCTCACACCTACTCCCCCCTTTTCTCCTCCAACTCCCATTTTGTACCTGCTTGTAAATTATTCCGTAATGTTCGTACAAGTTTGCCTGCTATAATATATGAGGTACAACCTTAAACATGAAAGCATACATAGATAGAGGTACTCATACACAGGCTAACATACACAAGGTATGCGACTGGTGATTGTAACCGGCATGCTGGGGAGAACTGTGTGTCGACGCCTGAGGAACAGCTTGTGATTATGGATTTTATGTTCATTCGTCTGCAAAGATGTACTTTTATCATTACGCAGTGTGTATATATAATGATGCATTTAGATTCATTATACACTTTCTCTTTCTCTTTCTACCATGTTATCTATTTCCTGTTTCATTTCTCTTTTTCCCTCATTTTTTCTCCCCTCTTCTTCTCTCTGATTCTCCTTTTCTCTTCTTCCCTCTCTTCCCCCTCTTCCTACCTCTGTCTAACTTCCTTCCTTCATGCTCTGTCTAACTTTCCTTATCCCTCCTACTTCATCTTTCTTTCTCTCCCTCCGGCTTCCCTCTTCCTCTTCCTCTAACTCTCCTTCTCCCTCATTCTGCCTCTCATTCCTTCTTCCTTCTCCCCTCTATAATTCTCCCTCTCCATTTTCTCTTCTCTTCCCTCTTTCCGTCCCTCATCCTTTCGTTCCGTCTTCCTTTTCCTCTCTCTAAGTCTTCTTTCCATCCTTCCCTTCTCTTTCCACTCTCTCTGTCTTTCCTTTTTCCTTCCCCTTCCTCTGTCTCACTCTCCTTCTCCCTCCCATTCTCCCATCTCCTTTCCCTCTCTCCCTCCCTCTACCACTCCTTCCTTCCTTCTTATTCTTCCTCTAACTCTCCTTCTCTCTCCTTCCCTTTCGCCCTTCCCTTTCTTCCTCTTGCTCTATTTAAACCTCTCTTTCTCCTCCCCTCTTCCAGTCTCCACCTCTCTTCCTCCTCGCCTCTTCTTCCAGCTCTCTTTCTCCCTTCACACCTGTTCGT
>NC_061822.1:29899906-29902406 GCF_019202785.1 Penaeus chinensis
TATTGTTGTTTTGTTGTTTTTGTTATTATTATTATTTTTATTATTATTATTATTATTATTATTATTATTATTATCATTATTATTATTATTATTATTATTATTATTATTATTATTATTATTGTTGTTGTTGTTCTTGTTATCATCATTATTATTATTATTGTTGTTGTTGTTGTCATTATTATCATTATCATTTTTTATCATTATTATTGTTATTACTATCATCATCATCTGCATCATCATCTTCCTCATCATCATCATAATTATCATCATTGTTATCATTGTCATTATCAATATTACTATGAGCATTTTTGTTGTTATT
Organism: Penaeus chinensis; assembly: GCF_019202785.1. Lineage (NCBI taxonomy): Eukaryota > Metazoa > Arthropoda > Malacostraca > Decapoda > Penaeidae > Penaeus > Penaeus chinensis. The sequence goes on from NC_061822.1 coordinate 29,900,226, forward strand.
ATCATTATTATCATTATTATACTTATTCTTATTTTGTTGTTGTTGTTATTATTATGATCATATTATCATTATTATCATTATTTTCATTATTATCATTATTATCATTATCATTTTTATTATTATTATTATCATCATTGTTATTATTATTAGTAGTAGTAGTAGTAGTATCATTATTATTATTAGAATTTTTATCATTATTATTATTATTATTATTATTACAGTTATTATTATTAGTATTAGTATTAGTATTAGTATTATTAGCATTATTAGCATTATCTTAATCATTATGATAATAATACTAACAGTTCAATCGACAGTTTATGATATGCAAACCAGGAGGCTAATGATACAAATTTCGCAATAAACACAGGATTGTACGAAAATTTGGGACAATTAAATCCTGTTCAGTTTCTGTTATAAGCCATAATATTGTTTTTCTCGTTGCATTATAGTTTATTTATAAAACTGGAAGAAAGGTATACCTGAGGTAAATATCCGAATTCCTAAAGCGAGTTTGAAATTAACATCGACCACCAAGCAACGATAAACCTCCAAACTTTATCATTATAGGAACTCCCCGTGCTTGAAAATTAACACCAAAAGCAACTAAAAAAAATGGCAGCTATTTTCTTTATTTTCTTTATCATTGTCATTATTATTATTATTAATGTTGTTGCTGTTGTTGATGTTGTTGTTGTTGTTGTTGTTGTTGTTGTTGTTGATGATGTTATTATTATCATTATTTTCATTTTTATTATTATTATTATTATTATTATTATTATTATTATTATTATTATTATTATTATTATTATTATTATCATCATTATTATTATTCTCTATTTTTTTCTCTTCTTTTTCTTCTTCTTCTTCTTCTCCTCCTCCTTCTTCTTCCCCTTTTTCTTCTATTTCTTCTTTTTCTTTTGCAATAATCAAATAATCAAAATATTTATAGAAGTAACTCGATAATTAATACATTATTACTGATACGATCTACCCATTTGCTTGCTTTTCCTCTTGAGTGAGACTCGTAATAACAAATGTTTTGTGGTTTGAACTGTGCAGAATCCGGCCTTTCGAATTGCTAGAGATAAAAAAAGAAACTCTCTTGGTAATCCTTTCAAACACCTACACAAATGATGTCTTCCTCTAGCTCGTTAGTCTGCGTGTAGAATCCACATCCCTCTCTGTCTCCCTTGAAGGTTGGATCTACTGGGAGAGATTTTTCTTTTCTTTTGCATGGTTTAATGTCAGTCATCTACCTACGCTGTTGTAATATTTTCTGTTGTAACTGTAAGAACACACATACACACACACACAGAAAGAGAGAGAGAGAGAGAGAGAGAGAGAGAGAGAGAGAGAGAGAGAGAGAGAGAGAGAGAGAGAGAGATGATAGATATATAGATAGATAGATAGGTAGATGGATAGACAGATGGATATATAGATAGATAGGTAGATGGATAGACAGATAGATAGATAGATATATATATAGATATAGACATAGATATATACATACATATATATGTACCTCTATGTGTGTGTGCATATACATATATTATTTACTTACTCATCTATCTATCTATCTTTGCATTAAATTTTTAGTGCATAATAAATTCCATCTTCGTATCCATCCGCTTAAAGACAAAAGGCAAAGAATTAGCTCCTTTTCTTAGTCATCCTGTTTTATTGCCCTGTGTGTGTTTGTGTGTGTGTTGTGTGTGTGTGTGTGTGTGTGAGAGAGAGAGAGAGAGAGATCTTGTGTGTACGTGTGCGTGTATTAGTATGCATGGTAGCGTGTGTTTGTATGTGCGTGAAGATCCTAATGTAAATATGCTGTTGAGTGATTGCGTGTGAGGACTCGGGTGGTCGAGCCATTTGCGTCTCTCGAACCCGAAACAGAAGCGACGTCGGCGACCACGACCTGCCACTTGGCTCCGATCTCTACACCTGTTCACTTCATGCAAGTAAATTACTGTTATTTCTTGGAATTCTTGAACTGTTTTTATCTGAAAAAGATTATTGGAGATCGGTGAAGACACTAAAATTAACCATAGTAAAGGGTTTGTGTGATAAGTGATTAACTATGAACTTTAATATTGATTTTTGTTTTCAGTCTCCATGAATGATTTTGTACGAACTTAAGTCTTACAAAGACACGATATTGTGTATTTTTTTGTGTATACT
>NC_061822.1:29944906-29947406 GCF_019202785.1 Penaeus chinensis
TTCTACCCAAACATAGGCGTAATCTACTCCACATGATTAATAAACTCAGTTCCATCTACTCTCTCTATCTACTTAAACTACTCCAACATCGACTTCATCTACTCCAACATCTATCAACTATACTCCAACATCTACTCATTCTACCCAAACATAGGCTTAATCTATCCACATGATTAATAAACTCAGTTCCATCTACTCTCTCTATCTACTTAAACTACTCCGACATCGACTTCATCTACTCCAACATCTATCTACTCTACTTCATCTTCGCCACCCATTTCCTTTCCCCGGGATATGGGCCAACCGGTACTAATTAATGAAAATGTAATCGGTATAACTACACATTATCTTTCTTCTGAAAAAGGAGAAGAAGGAGAAGGAGGATGAGAAGGAGAAGGAGGAGGAGAAGTGGGAGAAGGGGAAGGAGAAAGAGGAGAAGGAGAAGAAGGAGAAGGAGAAGGAAATGGAGATGGAGAATGAGAAAAAGGAGAAGGAGAAGAAGGAGAAGGAGAAGAAGATGGAAAAGGAGAAGAAAAAGGAGAGGTAGGAGATGAAGAAGGAGAAGGAGAAGAAGAAAGAGAAGGAAAAAAAACAAAAAGAAAAAAGGTAAAAGAAAATGGTAATGAAATAAGCAAAAGTTTGTCTGCATGTGAGTGTTTGTTTGTTTGTTTGTGTGTGTTTGTTTGTTTATGTGCGCGTGAGTGTTTGTTTGTGTGCGTGTGAGGGTTTGTTTGTGTGCGTGTGAATGTTTGTTTCCTTATATATACCTTTGTTTGCTTGTTTGTTTTTGTGTGTCTGTGTGCCTCCGCGTGTGTGTTTTTTTGTACACAGACCCAATCAGTATCGAATTTCTATTACCGCAGAAATGTTCAGTTTTCGTACCACTATTCAAAGTTTCGCATCTTTGATTACAAAAATCGCAATTTTGAAAGTACGATAGGTTGTTTTAATTACAACTCCTCGGGCTAAACTTCAGCTATAATACTAGTACAGATGTTAACCTATCTGCCTCTATTGCAAATGTACACTATTTCTGTGTGTGTGTGTGTGTGTGTGTGTGTGTGCAAGAGTGTGTGTGTGTGTGTGTGTGTGTGTGTGTGTGTGTGTGTGTGTGTCTGTCTGTGTGTGTGTGTGTCTGTCTGTGTGTGTATGTGTGTCTGTGTGTGTGTGTGTGTGTTCGTGTGTGTACGTGTGTGTATTGATTACTCCTTAGAAGACGACCACTTGAGATCACGACCCTGTTTCATGTCTGTCAGTTTATCTATGTATGCATGTAAGCACAACACAGGCCACTACTTTGGTCAATTCCAGTAGCAATAATTCTGCACCCGAAACACAATTGTTGCAACATACACAGATCCACTATATGTTTACTTAACGTGATGCTGCCTCTCGAGCGTTCACTACAAACCGGAAGGAACTCAGGACGGAGGGACTCCTGCAGAGCGCCTAATGAACGTGTCCAGAGCAACGAAGAGAGTAAACGTATCCGTAGAGTAATATAATAATATATAAGTTAGGTTTCATTGCTGTTTTTGTTGTTGTTTTTGAATGAATGTAGGGATTTCTTTCATATATTTTTATAGTTCTTAAGATATTGCCAAATCATGACATCTTGATGTTTTAATGTTTCATTTTCTGTATATTTCAACTGGTAATATCATTCTCATCTTTATGATATATGATCGTTAGTACTGAATGGTAGTAGTAGTGGCATTGATAGTAAAAGAAATAAAAGTAATAGTGGTAGTAGTAGTAAAACTGCTGATAGTATTAGTAGTTGTTGGTGTTATTGTTGTTGTTGTTGTTATTGCTACCACTGCAGTAATAGTAGTAACAACAGTTGAAATAGTAGAAGTAGGGAAGGTAATCAAATATGTTATAACTGCAAGAAGAGTCCTCAGAACAATTAAACAACAAATAATCATCACTGCAATTATCAACGAGATTTAATGTCTATCAGTGTAATTTCATGCCGGCCGAGATTGTAGCCTCCAGCAAAGCCATTGAGGATAAGTAAAGAGCAAACTATTCGTACAACAATGGGTTAACGAGCCTCTTATCTAAACCCTGTGTGTTTATGCGGTAAAGTTGTCGGAAAATTATAAGAGGATTTTTATGCATCTACTTTTAAATATTTTTTTGCCGATGAATATACGATATCCAGGGGGAAAAAATGTTGAAATGTGAAAAGATATTTGCAATTTGCAAGCGGAGTACGATGAATTATTCGTACTCGTCAAAAATAAATCATAATATAGATAAATACGTAACTAGCAACTTAATATGTATTATCTTCCAATGGTTAAAGATGGGAAAAAAAAACTATGAAACAACCAAACAAACAGATGAAAAAAACTAGTAAATAAACAAATAGCCAAATCATTCAATCATTGAACAAAAACAAACTAAATAAATAAATGATGTCTCACACCGTCAAAAAAAAAAATCCTGTTTGGAAAAAAAACGCACACATAAACATCAAAACTACTTCTTCTCT
>NC_061822.1:29982406-29987406 GCF_019202785.1 Penaeus chinensis
CAAGACAAAAGGGGATTATATTCTGTGAAAAGCCAATTTCGTCAGCTTCTGTCAACCGGAGACAACAGTACGCAATGATAGACTTATGAAGGGAACATAAGCGTGGGTTGTAATTTTTGGATCGGTTCAGATATAGAGAAGAGTACGCCTGTCTTTTATTATCTTTTCCTTTGTTAATATTTAAGGCTAAATCACCGTTTTTTGGTAGGCTCGTCTTAGATTTAAACCATGTTGTTTTATACTTTAACCCTTATTCTACATAGCCTCGTTCTCCTGTATTACAGACTACGTCTCCAACAGATATTATATGGGAAAGTCCATACGAACATAACTTAAAAGTGTCCCTGATTTTATAGTGTAAACCTACGTTATTACCAGTTATTATGAATGGACTATAGTCACTAACAGAATTTTCATCTGGAAGGGGGTACGAAGGACCTTGAAAAAAATCAAAATAGGATTCTAATCTAGGATGATCACGATTATAATGATGAGGACATACGCACATATATGTCTATATATATAAATGTGTGTATATATATGAATGTGTATATATATATGCAAAGCATACACACACGCACACACACACACACACACACACACACACACACACACACACACACACACACACACACACACAGACACATATATGTATATATATACATTTATATATATTTATATATATGTATAATAATTTATATATATATACATATATGTGTGTGTGTGTGTACATATATATATATATATATATATATAAGCATACATACATACGCAATGATGATATATATATTTTCAGCATTACCTTCCTCTCCGTTGGCTTACATAAACTAGGCAAAGAAGAAAACTCTTTTCCTTTTCACAAGTTGCCCGATAGTTCTGTGTCAGGGGATTCTCACATCGAAGTCTTGTCGAGAATTCAGCATAAGGAAGGAAGACAGAGATAAAAAGTAGCCTTTTGCAGCCGAATTGATTATGTTGCCTTTCTACTTTTAACATGATAGCCTCGCTTAAAAAAAAAAAAAAAAAAATAGAGCCTGAAGTAATATATTCTTTCTGAATTCCTAGATAACAGGAAAAACGACCTTCGTCACACAGAATCGTTTTACATTTTTACATTTTGCAGCTAAATCGATGATCTTGCATTTTTATTTTCAACATCATAACCCATCTATATAAAAACAGTATGATAATAATAATATTAATAATAATAATAATAGCAATAATGATAGTCATAATAATAATAATAATGATGATAATAATAATAAAAATAAAAATCATAATAATAACAATAACAATAACAATAACAATAACAATAACAATAACAATAACAATAACAATAACAATAATAATAATAATAATAATAATAACAAAACAACAACTATAGTAATAACAACAACAACAATAATCATAAAGTAAATACAGAACTCAACCTCACCCTCTTCCTCCTGAAACCCCAAACAACAGGAACAAAACTCGAGCCCCAACCTAACAGCCGAACCACCACACATTCCGCCAAACCACCGGCCCTTCCAACTACCACCCTCGCCCCTTTCCCATTCCATTCCCTTCCGCAAATTTCCTCGGGAAGACAAGGATAAGGTTGCCTCCTGGAAGTCATGCTGCGAGAGGAAATTAAGAGGACTCTCTGCTTTTATATAGATAATGCTTCTAGACAAGACTCTGGCAAGAAGAAAGGTTTGCAGAGGGAACAAGTCAAGGCGGCGGTAAATCACTGGCCCGTTGGATTTTTCTTTTCTCTCTGTCGACGGCTTTTTAAAAGCGTAAGTGAAGATAGATGGGAGAAATGGATGAGAAAGTTGGAGGGGAATAATATTTTTGTATCCTTATTAGGACTATTATCATTATTATCACTGTTTTCATTATTATCATTTTCATTATTATCATTGTTTTCATTATTATCATTGTTTTCATTATTATCATTGTTTTCCTTATTATCATTGTTTTCATTATTATCATTGTTTTCATTATTATCATTGTTTTCATTATTATCATTGTTTTCATTATTATCATTGTTTTCATTATTATCATTGTTTTCATTATTATCATTGTTTTCATTATTATCATCGTTTTCATTATTATCATTGTTTTCATTATTATCATAATTTTCATTATTAATAATACTATTATTATTATTTGTTTAATCATTATCATTAGTGTTATTATTTTGTTATCATTATTTTTATTTTCTATCATGCTAATCATTATTATTATTATCACTATAATTTTATCATTAACATCATTTTTTATCATTATTATTTCAATTATCGTTATTATTTTTATCGTGATCATTATCATTATCATTTTCATTTTTATTTTCATTTTCATCATCATCATTCTTATTAGTGATAGTATTATTATTATCATTATAATCATTAGTATTATTATGAGTAGTAGTAGTAGTAGTCTCAATATCTTTATTATTATTGTTGTTGTTGTTGCTGTTATTATTATTATAGTTATTATTATTATTATTATTATTATTATTATTATTGTTTTTTTCATTATTATTATTATTATTATTATTATTATTATCATTGTTGTTGTTGTTGTTGTTATTATTGTAAGTGCTATTATTATCATTATCATTATCATCATTATCATTACCATTATCATCATTATTATTATTATCAATGTTATTATATTTATCATTATTGTCATTATTGGTATTAAAAAAATAAATAAAAAGACCACCAAAGTACGCTAATTTTAACCAAAACAATAATAAACATACCAGTTCCATTCCTAACAAACAAAACGAAACGACTAGTAACAATAAGGATATCAAGACTTCCCAAAAGCCGAAAATAGAAAATAAATAGATAAAATAAATGTATAAAAAATACAAAATAAAAACTCCGATGACACTCCGCCGCCGTTGCTCCTACCGACGGAGGCCCTCGCTGCATTTCTGGAAAGGGAAGTGGATTTTCGGAAATCTCCAAAGCCAATCGTAGGAAGGGAGGACGAGACGCAAGCCAGACGCAACCACGCGAGGTTTCTGAACGGGGAAAACATTGTGAATTGAAGAGGATGGTGCTCTCTGTTGCAGGTGATCACTTTGACGAAGGTAGCGTAAGAGGTATACTGTCTGAGTGGTATTTATGGGCAGAAATGTGTGAGACAGATAAGCACAGGTACGTATTCGTGCAAATACTTGTATGGAATCATACACACACTTACATATAAGTGTGTGGGTGGGTGGATATGCATGCTCATGTTTTCAGGTAAAATGTTTTAGATAATTATTATCCATTAATTATTATTATTCAAATTCTCTCAACCAAAGTTCGTTTCGGGATACTTGTCTATTCACGTTACAAACTTTGATGGAGAAGCTATATACGGTGCTTTGTTCAGTATCTCTCTTACACACACGCGCGCACACACATACACCTAAATGTGAGTATGTTTACCAAACGACATATGTAGTATTTCCCTCGAATGCCAGTCGAGTTGTTGATATATACAATTTCCGTATGTTATGTTAAGGGTAGAAGCGGGGGCTTTGAAAGCGGCAACTGTGTGTGTGTGTGTGTGTGTGTGTGTGTGTGTGTGTGTGTGTGTGTGTGTGTGTGTGTGTGTGTGTGTGTGTGTGTGTGTGTGTGTGTGTGTGTGTGTGTGTGTGTGTGTGTGTGTGTGTTTGTACCATACATATACACTTTCTCATCTCTCTCCTTTAAACGCTGATCCAAATAGGTGATATTTTATCGAAGATTCTTTTCTCTTTTGCCAGTGTTCCCCGCCGTCAACAACCAATAATTCAAGGACTTTCTATGAAATGAAACCTCCGTTCCGAAACCTTCGACTCGTAAACCTTCCTTCCATTGTCCTCGATTCATGCACCATAATCTCCTCTTTGAAGCTTTGCCTGGTATTCTGAAGCTTCCCTTCCGGCTGATTTGTCTTTCGCTTCAATATTTCACTTATAATGCCTCGCCTTGCAACCTCAGATCTTCCTTTCTGAAGCTTCATTTCATCCACAACTTACTTATTATTAACTTTTATTTTTTACGTGAAGCCTTGCCTTTCTCTAAAGCCTCCCCTGTCTTTATTAAGCTTCAATTCGAATCCTCTTTTCGCATTTCGAAACCTCCAGCCACAATAACCAAGCCATGGTAGCTGGAGGATTCGAAGCAGTACCCTTAAGGATTCGAAGCCGTGCCAGTGAGTTCGACGTCCAAACTATGCTTGACGGCTACAATTCGCACCCCCATTCGCGACTGCTGCAATTCGCACCACCAGCGCAAAGTCTCACTGGAGGCGCTATCGATCCTTTAGCGTCTTTTGTTTATCGGTGTCAGGCTGACAGCAACCTTGAGGGTGCGAAGGTGAAAAAAAAGGAAAGAGAGATAAGGAAGAGAAGTGGAAGAGTTATTTGTAAAAGTAGATATCAACATCCTTCAGAAATGTGAGTGAAAATATCCTAGAAAGGTATACAAACAAAATATAATAATAAAATAATATTAAGATGATGATATTGATAATGTGAAGAATACGAGAAATAATAATAATAATAGCATTAATAAGAATAACAGTAACAGCAGCAGGAATAATGGTAATTATAATAGCAATAGCAACAACATTGATGATAATAATGGTAATAACAAGTTAAATGTGTTATTTTCCAATGTTTCCAGCAACAAAGCAGGTTTATGTCAGTTGTTTGGTGTGTGTGTGTGTGTGCATATATGAATGCGTGTTTGTGCGTGCGCGCGCGCCTGTGTGTGTGCGTGTGTGTGCATATATGAATGCGTGTTTGTGCGTGCGCGCGCGCCTGTGTGTGTGTGTGTGTGTGTGCATATGTGTGTATGTATGTGCTGGTGTATTTCATTAAAACTGAACCTGGGGATATTGCAGGCAAGCTATCAACCCAGAAATTGCAGCCGTTTCGTCAAAGACTCCGGGTCTCATAGCCTTGTTGTTCAAAGCATCAAGAATTACTTGACGAATTGTTGAAAACTGTTGAAAGGAAGAAGAAA
>NC_061822.1:30017406-30029906 GCF_019202785.1 Penaeus chinensis
CAGTACAAGAACCTCTTATCTTATGTACATTTTTTATTGCAGCTTCTTTTCAATGTACTTCTTCATTTAAAGATATATTTATAATAGCAGCTGTATGATATGTGTGAATGCAAAGATACTGACAACTTGTTTCAGTCTGTTTTGCATTCTCTTCATTATTAAGGTCTGTTAGTCCTTATCTGTCTATTTAGGGCAACAAGCATAATGCTTATGACAAAACAGGTAATGTTCCTAACCAGTACCAAAAAGTAATGTAACTAGGGAATGCCTACTGCCCCTATTAGTTGCATGTGTGGTGTACATCATACACTGCAGCAGATAATAAGCCTAAGGAAAGAGTGACAGAGTCACATTGTGGATTTCCCTTCCACAAACAAAACAGCCTTCCTACAATACAGGAATCACTAGTTGTTGAAAGTGTTAATGTGGAGTTGAACAAGTAGGAAACTCCTCCTCCCACTCCCAAAATCCACCATGCAATATCTACTTTGTCAAAACAGCCTTCTTTATTACTAATACACATACCTATATACTTGTGTAATAGTTCTTAATACTATATATGCTATTTACATAATACAGCAGTGCCAACATGAATCAAAATTTTAATATTCTTTTCCTTCTTATTTACTAAAATTTATAGGGAAGAATATCCACTCACACTAAACAACAACTCAGACATACATATACAAAGAGACTCCCCACCTTTTGTATGCAGCCCACAAAGGCCTGCGATGCTGGTAGTATTGGCTGAGAGACTGAGGTGGGTGGGATACCTCCAAGATATAGAGGATGTGAGAGAGACAGCATAGTGAAACCACCAGGGGTCAGACCACTCACAACAGGCTGGTCATCAACATATAACCAAGCCCATCGGCCAGTCCGAGAGACTCGCACTGAGTGCCACACGCCAGGACGGATTGGGTAGGCTGACCTGGGGGAGACATCAAGGTGCACTGAGGTAGGAAGTAGTTTCTCTACAGGACATATGATCTTACCATTATATGCAGACCTAAATTAACACACTTCTTCACATAATAACATGGAAAGGTAAACTAGAAAATGTTATTCTACTCATTTTATTTAACATATAATAATTATAAAACTGGCAATATATCAAATAATTGTCTGATCCTGGAAAATCAATAATTTAAATTCAATCTAATTTTCATCATTAAATATACACTATTACAGCTAAATACAATCACAAAGGTGATAAAATATAATTCTGTTTTAGTGAAACCTAATAGAGAGATGCTAAATAGTTACTAATAAGGGCAATTATCCCCTGCATCTTTCTTACAATTATTTCACAATGCAACTTTAAAATGATCAACCAAATTCAAGGAAAGTAAGACTTACCGTAATGTTAGCATTCCAGATCCCAAATCGAGCGTGAACAGAACATGGGCCTGGGAGAGTGTGACAGCAATGAAGTCGCTGGAGCCGTCTGATCGATGTCCCTCATACAGCATGATGCCATCTGTGGAGGCTGCACGGAACACTAATTCCAGCTCAAGCCATGATAAGACAGAGCCTCCAAGTGCTGGGAATTCTAAGTGGGCAGAGCCATTGAAGGAAGGAACCTAAACAGAAAAAGAATCCATTCTCAGTTCTGTGAAAATTAACAAAAATAACACATATATGCATTCTGCCTCAGAATATCAAATATATTTTTTTCACATTCATACCCTACTCCAAATTACCCACATGTGAGAGATTAGTGCTTCAGCATTAACTGTTGTAGGCTACAGAAATTCTAACCTCAGTAACAAATCCACAAAATTAACCCCAGAAAATATTTGATTAAGTTAGTTTGCATTACAAGGATTCTAGCTGAAAAGTCTGTGGATGATGTTAGGGTAGTTATATGCTACGTATATTTCCATTTCAATTTCAATAGCTGAAGCTGATATCGCTGCACTTCACTCCAAATTACTAATCACTAACCTCGAGATTTAGTTGCTTTTCACAGAAATCCCCAGCATAGCCAAGCGGGCACAGACATATAGGAGCAGCAGGTGGAGGAGGAAAGAAAGCAGGTGGAGGTGTGGCAGCTAAATTGGAATTGTTCCTGGTGTCCTGAACCGATGCCACACATTTTCCTCCGTGCTGGCATTCTACTTCACTGCAAGCATCACCTATGCATTCACCTAGAAAGAGATGTGTTAAAATTGAAAGTGAATTGCTTTTTTTTTTTTTTTTTTTTAAACCAAGGAATCTCATTCATATCAACTGAACATAATGCAAGTGTAAAACTTAATTTTACTCTCTATATATAAACAATACCACAGTGAAGGAATATAACAGAACAATCCATAACAAATACTTTTAATCATATTAAACATACTTATATCAAAACCGTCAAGAGCAGCATAATCTGACGAGGGATTGGGTTCCCTAAGAGCATCATTCTTGTGAAAACGATAAACATGATCGTTGATCTGCAGTCGTCTGACACATCCCTGTAAGCCTGTTGTCACACCAAGACGCACTGCAAGGGATGTCAGGTTGTTGGAGCCCCCAACGTAGAGAGGTTCACGGAAAGTGATCCTTGAGAAGAGTCCCTGGAAGGAGGAAGGATTTGATAAGTAACAACATCTCATCTGTATGCATGTATGCTCATGAATATATATTTGTGAATATTTTCTGATAGCCAATTACACCTGCTTGTAAAAAAACTATGGCTTTTTTTAATGAATGTAACACAATGATTTGGCAAAGGTATAATACAATTTTTGATGCATCTATGGATGTTTCAGTTCCTGACTGCAATAATTAGCAAATTAGAAAATAATCTACAGAATAATAATAGTGTTAATCTTGTTTTACCAAAGAAAATCTTTGTTCAAATTACATTTCTATACCTCAACCATGCACTCAGTTTATATCTAAACTACAGAACATTCAAACCACATTTCATAACGAGTAGGTAAAATCAAATTAATTCACATCACCAATTAGACTGTCTGCATCAAATTGCAGGCAACATAGGCTGAATATTAGTACTCTAGAGGGGGATGTCAGTGAGAGTTTAGGATAGCATCTAATATTTTATACCTTTAAAAAAATGCAGTAGTACTTAAATAATAATAATAATAATAATAATATTAATAAAACTATTTTATATCTTTAGAATAATAGTATTCATAAAATTATGACCATAAAACTCCACATTGCACCCACCTCAGATCGGCCTTGAATATGGTGGCCATCATTGAGCTGCAGCCAAACATCCCAGCGGTGCCGATACACAGTAAGCCGGTTCCACTCGCCCATGTGCACTCCCTCGGGTGAGCGGACAGACCCTGCACCTGAACCACAGTCCCATCTGCAATTGGATGTTTCACTATGAGTAACTCATGTTATATTATCAGTAACTATAAATGGATAATTTCATGTGATTAATCAATCAGTCATTATAAGGCATTTTAATAGATATTTAATAGATATTTATACATCCAACAGTTCCATCAAAATGTTTACTGACTTTACTAGCAATGATACAAAATGAATCATTCTGCAGACAATGTGCTAAATGAGCTTACCTCATAGGGTCAACACAAAATCATTACTTATTGTAAGTAATTTGAACTTTAAAATAATTACTTTCTTTTCTCAATCTCTCTTGTCTTCTCTTTCACACTCTCACTAATCCTTTCTACTGCCTCATCCCTTCTTCTTTGCACCTTTTTTTCCTTCCTCCCTCCCTCCTTCCTCCTCTTCTGCTTGCTTTTCTTCTTTTCTTTCTTTCTTTCTCTTTTTCTCTTTCTCTTTCTTTCTTTCTCTTACTCCGTCTCTCTCTCTCTCACTCTCTTTCTCTTTCTCTCACTCTCACTCTCACTCTCACTCTCACTCACTCTCACTCTCCCTCTCCCTCTCCCTCTCCCTCCCGCTTCCCCTCCCCCTCTCCCTCCCTCTCCCTCTCCCTCCCCATCCCTCTCCCTCTCCCTCTCCCTCTCCCTCTCCCTCTCCCTCTCCCTCTCCCTCCCCCTCTCCTTCTCCTTCTCCCTCCCCCTCTCCTTCTCCTTCTCCCTCCCCCTCTCCCCCTCCCTCTCCTTCCCCTTCTCCTTCTCCCTCTCCTTCTCCCTCTCCCTCTCTTCACCTTACCTGAACTCAACATAGCCATTGAGGAGCACTGCAGCCATGAAGTCCCCACTGAGATCGTCATTCTCCCCCGACACCAGCAGGACTCCATCAGGACTCTCAGGCTTGAACTCCAGTGTGAGTTGGACATCCCTGTAGGCCTCCCGAAGAGGGGCAAAGGCTACCCATGAAGAGCCATGGAACCTAGCCGTTTCTATCTGAGGACCTGGGGACAAATTTACTTATATGATGTTTTTGGAAAGTGGAGTCTGTTAAGAGTAATTTAGAAAAAAAGAATGATAATAAAAGGTGAGATCAATACCAATATCATAAATAAATCCGTGCAGCATTTTTAATACTCCAAGTGAGTTTTATTGACTCTCTATTAATCAGTAAATCAGCAGAAATCTCAGTCAGTAATACAAAAAAATATTCAAACAAGATTAATGCATATATGGATAAACTCATTTGCACTAAAATCAATATATTAATATCAACAAGTAACAAATTATGGTAAAGAACATATAGCATATAATTTAGAAATGCAAGAAGATATATAATTGGTTGTGATTCTTTGATTCAATGGACAAGGATCTCTTAATGGATTGTTTTATGCTACATGTGTATTTCGTTTTACAAGTGCTAGAGTTTGTATCATTGTATCTTTGAGGGTTGTGATACAGAATCATTAGTTATTTACCTTTGGAAAACTTCTTTTGTAAAGAAAATAGTTCTTATTTCTATTCACAAGTATCAAATTATCTATTCAAATTGAAACCAATTCTATCTACATAAGTTATATTAAGATTGATTTTCGATCACTAAAGACTTGAAATGTAAAGTGGCACCATTTTTGAGAGACTCTGCAGGCATATGATAGAATATCTTCTTTATAATCAGCCACTATAGTCACAAGTTTCTGATACCTTTGATACACAAAAACTGTTTATTAGAAAAATAACAAAACAAATAAGTAAATAAATAAAGAAAGAAATCCTTTAAATTATGTTTAAACTATATTTTCTTTCCTTATTCATTTACTTCAGGTTGTTCCAACAGACATCTTGGGTCGCTAGTACAATGAATTGATAAGTCACAGGCTGCACAGAATAGATCAGTAGATTAATGCTATGTTTCAGGATCACAAATGTTAGCCCAAGGATACTTATTTGGACCACCTTGTTTTAAATTTTCTTATGAATATGTTATAATTGTACTTCATTTGCAGACCAATTGTTCCATTGTATTTTTATTTTTCAGAAGGACATTTTGGGTGTTTTAATCTTCAAGATTATCTAAACTTAAGGTATACTGCAGTGGCATATGTGATACTGAAAGGACCCGCATGATCAGGACATAATGAAATCTGTCCCATCATTAAACTAAACATATCAGTGAATAACAGTCTACTCAATAACCCCTCGGGTGGATGGGAACATAAAAAGCAGTAGGTTCTACACAGAGTTCTCTCACATAAGTACACATACAAGAGCAGATGGTACATGCCTGGATGACAATAGCGGCCTGCATGTCCTAGGGGGCACATGCACCTTGAGATGCCAGCCTGAGTATCCACGTGGCAATGTCCTTTTCCACAATCCATTTCACACTGAAATTAAAACCAAATGTCAGAGATAACTTATTAAGACTGTTAAAGATCTTACATACGAGGTCACTCAATAAAAGTATTTACAGAAAAATATATACTGTTTAGTTCATAACTGTTTTAGCTGACTGCTAACTGTCCAAGAAAAAAATATTACAAATTATTCTTTTGTGCTACATCACCCAACCTGTATGACTAAAAGATGAGGTATCAAATAATGAGTCTTGTATCAAAAGTAAAATGTCACACTTGTGAGACTGCCTGGACATGAAAATGAATGAAGAATGGAGATGTGAAGATTATGATGTGGATGGGGAATGACTGGTAATTAATCATGTAGTTTAATTCTATTCACCCGAACTGTAACATATACATGTGTACCAATATGAGATGGCATTTAGAATTAATTCATGTTTGATTCAAATGATCTATCTGAAACCTATCAACAAATCTTGAACATACATCATAGTTATATGTTATGAGTCAACATGTCTCCCAACCTACTGAAAGCAAACCAGCCAAAGTACGGAAGGCATACCAAGGGTGTGAGGCTCTCGGTTGCTTGAAGGTTGGGGAGCTCTGAGGGTACCTTCTGCTCCAGGTTGGGTCCAGGCGAAGTGAATGGTTGGATGAGGTCCAGGGTGTCCAGCTCCAGGAAAGTCTCCGGGCCGGTTTCTTCCTCAGCTCCAAGATCCTCCTGGCTGGATTCATGCTCAGTCTTATATCTGCCAAGTGTAAATGATGAGTTAATATATGAACAAAAGCTGTGATATCTTTTGTGTTGCACAAATAATTCTCTCTAGTGAACAAATTACACTAATGTAGAGAACAAGATTCTTATTTTTCAACACCTAAAATTTGCAAATATATGAAATAAAATGTGAATTCCATCATATCTTTAAAGCATAAAACCTGACCATGCCAATTCTATATAACAGTTACTCAAAGCCACGAATGTACATACTAAAAATCAAATAAACACTGACTTAGAGTTCATCCTAACTTTTCACAGTTAATACGTTTTGCTGAGCCTAGTTATATCTACTTTGACTCCATTTAAGAAAATTCCCTGCTTCCATCTATTAATATCTTATTTGAAATCATCATGCATAATATGTAATTAGTATACTATGCTTCTTATTCAAGATCAGTCTTGCTTAATTTACCCGCAAATATCCCACAACAAAACATATCCCGTCCATTCTCTAATCCTCGGGCTACCTGTCACATCAATTATATCACTCGATCCTATTCCAGCCCCGCCCCCGAAGTGTCTCATATTCAGAGACACTTCGGACATCTTCAACGAGAGCCGGAGCGACGTCCGAAGCGTCTCAGCATATGAACGATGCACATCCTAGCCCCGCGCGACGCCCAACCTGTCGTAGTTGAGGATGTCGGCCCTGTCGATGAGCTGGCTGCTGCCCTTGCGCCGAGAGGGATCCTCCAGGAGCTCGGCCGTGTGGGGCTGGTCCTCGGCGTCCTCCAGCCTCGACAGGTCGCGCTGGTAGTCGTCTCGTCGGTAGTCGCCGTACTTGTCGTCGCGCGCGTAATCGAGGCGCTGGTAGTCATCCCGCTGGTAGTCGTCACGTTGGTAGTCGTCATGCTGGTAGTCCCCTGGAGAGTCAGATTGGTAGTCGTCATCCAACACGGCCACGAAGGACGCCTCCTTCTCGTACAGAACGGAGGAATCGGGCTTGCTGTAGTTCAGTTCTGACGGCGAAAGAAAGGCTTTAGATGGGAGTGCAACGGCGTGTGTGCTTGTGTGTGTGCTTTTGTGTGTGTGTGTGTGTGTGTGTGTGTGTGTGTGTGTGTGTGTGTGTGTGTGTGTGTGTGTGTGTGTGTGTGTGTGTGTGTGTGTGTGTGTGTTGTGTGTGTGTGTGTGTGTGTTGTGTGTGTGTGTGTGTTGTGTGTGTGTGTGTGTGTGTGTGTTGTGTGTGTGTGTGTGTTGTGTGTGTGTGTGTTGTGTATGTGTGTTGTGTGTGTGTGTGTGTGTGTGTGTGTGTGTGTGTGTGTGTGTGTGTGTGTGTGTGTGTGTGTGTGTGTGTGTGTGTGTGTGTGTGTGTGTGTTTGTACTTTTATTTGCGCATGCTTGCGTTTATGTGTGTGTGATTGATCTGAAAATAAAATCAAGTGAAATACTAATCAGACGTCGATGTCTGTGAAAGCTGGTTCACCAGAATTATTTCTTAAATACAACAGAAAACACCCTTAGCGTACATTTTTGTTATGCATGACAAAACATTCTGAATAATGACCTCAAAGGATAGCAAAGCTTGCTCTGGAATGGTGCAGCGCTTCCTTAAAATTACACTGGAGTCATTTTAATACGGCGGACAAATGGAAAGATTCAGAGTAATTGGTTCCAAATCCCGAGGGCATGCATTATATTAAAGTAAAAAAAAAAAAAAAAACAATAATCCGAGTAAAGTCATCTGGAATATATAATGCACAGTACGTGTACACACGTTATGTGCACAAACAGAGCGACGGTCACACACACACACACACACACACACACACACACACACACACACACACACACACACACACACACACACACACACACACACACACACACACACACACACACACACACACACACACACACACACGCAGATGAAGTTAGAAAAAATAGGCATATCATTTTTACATTCAATATGTAACACAACTTCTCTGGAACAATATCTCAAAAATAAATGATAATACGCTCGAGTAGGAGTGTATGACGTCAGAGTGACAATTATAGAGTAAGTCTCATCAGGATACAACCTCGAGCTACAAACCTATATATAAATACAAAACTGAATGCAATAAAGCGGGATGGAACAGCGAGGAGAGTCAGAGTCCTGGGGACTTAACTTGGCTTGTGATTTGCTTGTGATTTGTTTCCCATCTGCTTGCGATTTGTCTGTGATTGCTTGTGTTCTGTTTGTGATATGTTTGTGATGCTTGTGTTCTGCCTGTGATTTGTTTGTGATTGCTTGTGTTCTGCTTGTGATATGTTTGTGATGCTTGTGTTCTGCTTGTGATATGTTTGTGATTGCTTGTGTTCTGCCTGTGATTTGTTTGTGATTGTTTGTGTTCTGTTTGTGATATGTTTGTGATGCTTGTGTTCTGCCTGTGATTTGTTTGTGATTGCTTGTGTTCTGCCTGTGATTTGTTTGTGATTGTTTGTGTTCTGCTTGTGATATGTTTGTGATGCTTGTGTTCTGCCTGTGATTTGTTTGTGATGCTTGTGTTCTGCCTGTGATTTGTTTGTGATGCTTGTGTTCTGCCTGTGATTTGTTTGTGATGCTTGTGTTCTGCCTGTGATTTGTTTGTGATTGCTTGTGTTCTGCTTGTGATATGTTTGTGATGCTTGTGTTCTGCCTGTGATTTGTCTGTGATTGCTTGTGTTCTGCCTGTGATTTGTTTGTGATTGTTTGTGTTCTGCTTGTGATATGTTTGTGATGCTTGTGTTCTGCCTGTGATTTGTCTGTGATTGCTTGTGTTCTGCTTGTGATTTGTTTGTGATGCTTGTGTTCTGCCTGTGATTTGTTTGTGATTGCTTGTGTTCTGCTTGTGATTTGTTTGTGATGCTTGTGTTCTGCTTGTGATATGTTTGTGATGCTTGTGTTCTGCTTGTGATTTGTTTGTGATGCTTGTGTTCTGCTTGTGATTTGTTTGTGATGCTTGTGTTCTGCTTGTGATATGTTTGTGATGCTTGTGTTCTGCTTGTGATTTGTTTGTGATTGCTTGTGTTCTGCTTGTGATATGTTTGTGATGCTTGTGTTCTGCTTGTGATTTGTTTGTGATGCTTGTGTTCTGCTTGTGATATGTTTGTGATGCTTGTGTTCTGCCTGTGATTTGTTTGTGATTGCTTGTGTTCTGCCTGTGATTTGTCTGTGATTGCTTGTGTTCTGCTTGTGATTTGTTTGTGATGCTTGTGTTCTGCCTGTGATTTGTTTGTGATTGCTTGTGTTCTGCTTGTGATTTGTTTGTGATGCTTGTGTTCTGCTTGTGATATGTTTGTGATGCTTGTGTTCTGCTTGTGATTTGTTTGTGATGCTTGTGTTCTGCTTGTGATTTGTTTGTGATGCTTGTGTTCTGCTTGTGATATGTTTGTGATGCTTGTGTTCTGCTTGTGATTTGTTTGTGATTGCTTGTGTTCTGCTTGTGATATGTTTGTGATGCTTGTGTTCTGCTTGTGATTTGTTTGTGATGCTTGTGTTCTGCTTGTGATATGTTTGTGATGCTTGTGTTCTGCCTGTGATTTGTTTGTGATTGCTTGTGTTCTGCTTGTGATTTGTTTGTGATGCTTGTGTTCTGCTTGTGATTTGTTTGTGATGCTTGTGTTCTGCCTGTGATTTGTTTGTGATTGCTTGTGTTCTGCTTGTGATTTGTTTGTGATGCTTGTGTTCTGCTTGTGATATGTTTGTGATGCTTGTGTTCTGCTTGTGATTTGTTTGTGATGCTTGTGTTCTGCTTGTGATTTGTTTGTGATGCTTGTGTTCTGCTTGTGATATGTTTGTGATGCTTGTGTTCTGCTTGTGATTTGTTTGTGATTGCTTGTGTTCTGCTTGTGATATGTTTGTGATGCTTGTGTTCTGCTTGTGATTTGTTTGTGATGCTTGTGTTCTGCTTGTGATATGTTTGTGATGCTTGTGTTCTGCCTGTGATTTGTTTGTGATTGCTTGTGTTCTGCTTGTGATTTGTTTGTGATTGCTTGTGTTCTGCTTGTGATTTGTTTGTGATGCTTGTGTTCTGCTTGTGATTTGTTTGTGATGCTTGTGTTCTGCCTGTGATTTGTTTGTGATTGCTTGTGTTCTGCTTGTGATTTGTTTGTGATGCTTGTGTTCTGCCTGTGATTTGTTTGTGATTGCTTGTGTTCTGCTTGTGATTTGTCTGTGATGCTTGTGTTCTGCCTGTGATTTGTTTGTGATTGCTTGTGTTCTGCTTGTGATATGTTTGTGATGCTTGTGTTCTGCTTGTGATATGTTTGTGATGCTTGTGTTCTGCTTGTGATATGTTTGTGATGCTTGTGTTCTGCTTGTGATATGTTTGTGATGCTTGTGTTCTGCTTGTGATTTGTTTGTGATGCTTGTGTTCTGCCTGTGATTTGTTTGTGATTGCTTGTGTTCTGCTTGTGATATGTTTGTGATGCTTGTGTTCTGCCTGTGATTTGTTTGTGATTGCTTGTGTTCTGCTTGTGATTTGTTTGTGATGCTTGTGTTCTGCCTGTGATTTGTTTGTGATGCTTGTGTTCTGCTTGTGATATGTTTGTGATGCTTGTGTTCTGCCTGTGATTTGTTTGTGATGCTTGTGTTCTGCTTGTGATATGTTTGTGATGCTTGTGTTCTGCCTGTGATTTGTTTGTGATGCTTGTGTTCTGCTTGTGATATGTTTGTGATGCTTGTGTTCTGCCTGTGATTTGTTTGTGATGCTTGTGTTCTGCTTGTGATATGTTTGTGATGCTTGTGTTCTGCTTGTGATTTGTTTGTGATGCTTGTGTTCTGCCTGTGATTTGTTTGTGATGCTTGTGTTCTGCCTGTGATTTGTTTGTGATTGCTTGTGTTCTGCTTGTGATATGTTTGTGATGCTTGTGTTCTGCTTGTGATTTGTTTGTGATGCTTGTGTTCTGCCTGTGATATGTTTGTGATGCTTGTGTTCTGCCTGTGATTTGTTTGTGATTGCTTGTGTTCTGCTTGTGATATGTTTGTGAGTTGCTTGTGTTCTGCCTGTGATTTGTTTGTGATTGCTTGTGTTCTGCTTGTGATATGTTAGTGATTGCTTGTGTTCTGCTTGTGATTTGTTTGTGACTTGCTTGTGTTCTGCCTGTGATTTGTTTGTGATTGCTTGTGTTCTGCTTGTGATATGTTTGTGATGCTTGTGTTCTGCCTGTGATTTGTTTGTGATTGCTTGTGTTCTGCTTGTGATATGTTTGTGACTTGCTTGTGTTCTGCCTGTGATTTGTTTGTGATTGCTTGTGTTCTGCTTGTGATATGTTTGTGATGCTTGTGTTCTGCTTGTGATTTGTTTGTGATGCTTGTGTTCTGCCTGTGATTTGTTTGTGATGCTTGTGTTCTGCCTGTGATTTGTTTGTGATTGCTTGTGTTCTGCTTGTGATATGTTTGTGATGCTTGTGTTCTGCTTGTGATTTGTTTGTGATGCTTGTGTTCTGCCTGTGATATGTTTGTGATGCTTGTGTTCTGCCTGTGATTTGTTTGTGATTGCTTGTGTTCTGCTTGTGATATGTTTGTGAGTTGCTTGTGTTCTGCCTGTGATTTGTTTGTGATTGCTTGTGTTCTGCTTGTGATATGTTAGTGATTGCTTGTGTTCTGCTTGTGATTTGTTTGTGACTTGCTTGTGTTCTGCCTGTGATTTGTTTGTGATTGCTTGTGTTCTGCTTGTGATATGTTTGTGACTTGCTTGTGTTCTGCCTGTGATTTGTTTGTGATTGCTTGTGTTCTGCCTGTGATATGTTTGTGATCTGCTTGTGTTGTGCATCTAATTAACTTATAATTCATTTGTAATTTGTCTGCAATCTGATTGTGATTTGCTTAATCTTGCCTTTGATTTGTTGTATTTTGCTTGCGATTTGCCTGTAACTTGCTTGTGATTTGCTCCCGGCTGTATCCCGGAAGATTTGTGGGGAATGCTTCGGCAGATCGGCCTAATGATATCTCTTGTCTGGTGATGACGAGCACGATTGTGTGTGTGTGTGTGTGTGTGTGTGTGTGTGTGAGTGAGTGAGTGAGTGAGTGAGTGAGTGAGTGAGTGAGTGAGAGAGAGAGAGAGAGAGAGAGAGAGAGAGAGAGAGAGAGAGAGA
>NC_061822.1:30047406-30054906 GCF_019202785.1 Penaeus chinensis
GGGGGGGGGTGTCCAGGACGAATGAAGAGACGAGTGAATTACTTTACATTTGGAATTGATCTATAACGATGATGTATGTTTGTTTGTTTGTGCGTGTGTGCGTGCGTGAGTGCATGCGTGTATGTGTAAGTGAGTATGAGTATGAGTATGACTATGAGTATGAGTAAGGGTATGGGTATGGGTATGGGTATGAGTATAAGTATGAATATGAGTGTGAGTGTGAGTGTGCGTGTGAGTGTGCGTGTGCGTGTGAGTGTGCGTGTGAGTGTGCGTGTGCGTGACGCCCATCAGTCAGGCAAATCAATAAGCATAACATTGAGAAAAGAAAGTATTCAACAAGCACAGAAGCCCCCCCCCCCCCATCCCCTCCCAAACCAAACAACGAAAAACAAAAATAAAAATGAAAATAAAATAAACGAATAAATGAATAAACATATTCATACTAAAAATCCTGCAGGTAATAAGCTGATTATCCGCAATCAGGCTGACAAACCGTTCATTAGCCGGCCACGCGGGTACGTAATTCGGCAGGCAAATGGCGTCGGCAGGGCTGGCAGGCAAGCAGGGGCAGCGCAGGGGGCAGGGGAGATAAACAGCCACACAGGGGGGAAAGAGGGGGGACGGGGGGAAGGGGAGGGGGGGAGCAGGAAATGCGGACCCAAGGCGAACCATTTCAATAAATTTCTCTCATGAGGTGAATCATGGTCGTCTAGGAGAAGCTTCGGGCGGCGACCTAAACCTGTTCTCTTCCTTTCCTATTCCCTTTTCTCTTCTGTTATTAAATTTTCTCTTCACTTATTCACTTTTCTCTTCTGTTATCCCCTTGTTATTTTTTTTTTTTTTTTTTGTCTTTTCATTTTTTCTTCTCTTGTTTATCTCTTCTTATCTTGTTTCTTCTCTTCTTTCCTTGTTTTCTTTCTTTTTTTACTCGTCTCTTCTCTACTACCGTGTTTCTTCTCCCCCCCCCCCCCCCATTGTTCAGTGTCTCTCTTGCTCTATTCGCGTTCACATTTGACCCTTATTGTCTTCGTATTTCCCTTACATTACGTTTTGTCCATCTCCCATATTCACTCAAATTATCTTTCCGTTCCCCTCATTCCTCATTCTCCTTCTAATACTTGAACATCATGCCTTTTGTCATTATTTCTTGCCGTTTTCTTCTCTTTGCTCATTTCATTTATATTTTTTTCCTCGTCTTCATCCTTTCCTTCTTCTTTCTTTCTTTCTTTCTTTCTTATTCTTATTCTCATTCTCATTTTCTCTCTTTCTCTCTCTCTCTCTCTCTCTCTCTCTCTCTCTCTCTCTCTCTCTCTCTCTCTCTCTCTCTCTCTCTCTCTCTCTCTCTCTCTCCTCTTCCGGACCCCCTTTACCTTTCTCCCCCCTTTCCCTCTTCTCTCTTTTTCCTATTGCTTTACTCTCTCTTTCCTTTCCCCCTATTTCTTCGTCTCCCCCCTTTTCTTCACCATTCCTTTCCTCTTCCCCCTTTTCCTAATCCTCGTCTTTCATCTCCCACATTTTTTTCATCCCCCCCCCCCCCTCCTCTCTCGCCCTTTTCCTTATTCTCCCCTTCCTCTCTTCGTCCTTTCCCTTCCTCTTCCTCCTCCTGTCCCCCTCTTCCTTATCCAGTTCCCCAGCTTTACCTTTCCCTCTCCCCTTCCTCCCCCTTTTCCCTTCCCTCTCCTCTTCTTCTCCCTTTTCCTAATCCGGATCTCCACCTTTTCCCTTCCTTACTCTCGTCCCCCCCCCCCCCTTTTCCTCTCATTTTCCTCTTCCTCCCCCCTTCTCCTAATCCGGTTCCTCACCTTTCCCTTCCCTCTTCCCTTCCTCACCCTATTCCTAATGTGCAATCTCGCAACACGCAACGCAACCTAAGGATTATGCCGAAAGGATTAATGTTGCTTCTATGATTAGCTTTCCTGAAAGGAGAATAGGAAGCGAAAGACCAAGGGGAGAATAAAGCAGTTAATCCTTAAATAATACACAAAAAAAAAAAATATATATATATATAAACTAATCGACAGAGTGATTATATTCCCAGACAGAAGAATATAGATTGATCGTCATTGCAAAATATCCTAAGGCAAATGCAAGATCAGTTGAAAAGGAAAACAACCACAGTAAGAAATGAACATAAATCGTGAAGTTTCGAACGCTTCAATGGATGAGACACCGAACAGGAAACAAACGAAACACCGAACAGGAAACAGCCGAAACACCGAACAGGAAACAGACGAAACACCGAACAGGAAACAGCCGAAACACCGAACAGGAAACAAACGAAACACTGAACAAGAAACACGAAACACCGAACAAGAGGCAGACGAAACACCGAACAAGAAAAAATACGAAACTTCGAACAGGAAACAGACGAAACACCGAACAAGAGGCAGACGAAACACCGAACAGGAAACAGAAGAAACACCGAACAGGAAAACAGCCGAAACGCCGAAGAGGAAACAAACGAAACACCGAACAAGAAACAGACGAAACACCGAACAAGAGGCAGACGAAACACCGAACAAGAAACAGACGAAACACCTAACAGGAAACAAACGAAACACCGAACAGGAAGCAGACGAAACCCCGACCAGGAAACGCCTCGATTAATAGCGTATTCACAGCCAACATATGAGGCCCTTGCACTGCAGTCACGGTTCGCCAAGTCATTTTTCCTCTCGTGTCGCACATTCTCAAGAGGAAGCATACACACTACAGTCTTCAGAAACCACACACACACACTCGTGGAAGTTAAGTGAGGAAGAAAATGTATTATGGGGGAGAAAAGGGGAATAAAAGAAATTAAGGAAGGAAAAAGGTAGTTTCATTTTAAACTGCCTTATTATAATTTATTTTTCTTTTCTTCTTTTTTCTTGGAGGGGAAGATGTTCTAATAAAATACTGGCATATTGGTTATTATAACTGACTGAGAGAAAACGGGTAGGTAATGTTAACAGAAAACGGGCTGGTGTTGATAACTGATAGAAAACGTGCTGGGGATGATAATTGATTGATGATAATAAAACATTTACGCGTCAGCACAAAGACAAAGCACAGGTACTTCCTAGTTCTTAACAACAAAAAGAAAGGTTGCTAAGACTCGTGCACAGATATTTCCGCAGTGTCGATAGCTTAGGCGCGGTTCGATTCGATAGAGCCGGCGACCTCCCAAAAGTACGGCGCAAAAGGAATGTAATTCGATGAAGAATGTATAACCTCTTCAGGGGAGAAGGTTATGTATTGCCAAGAACTTTCATTGTGTGCGGGTGCCGCTTCATAGTCAACTATTTAAATATTGATCAATCTATCTATTCATCTTTCTTTCTACATACATATTTGCATACATACATATACATATATACATACATACATGCACATATATACATACATACATATACATTCATACATATGCATACATACATACATACATACATGCACACATAAACATTCATACATATACATACATACATACATACATACATACATATACATACATGTATGCATGCATATACATATATATATATACACACACACACACACACACACACACACACACACACACACACACACACACACACATACACACATATACATACACATAGACAGATAGAGAGACAGACTCAAATAAAGAACCCTTTCAAAAACAAACAAAAACGCACAACTACACTTTCTTGCAACAAGAACATCCTGTGAATGCAATTACGTGTCTCCAACGTCCTGTAATATTCCGAATCAAGCAGGTGCAACATTCAGTGGTGGCGTCTTCTGCCGAGCATATGTGTTACGCAATACTGCAGATGGCCGGCATAAGGCGACGGTGGCGCCACACGCACACATGCGGGAAATGTCCTCGTCAGGAAACCTTCTTGACAAGTTATAAAAAGCAAGGAAGAAGAGTGTGTGAGTGTGACTGTGTGTGTGGGGGGGGGGGGGGTGAGTGCGTGCGTGCGTGCGTGCGTGCGCTTCCTCAATTTCGGTTTCCTTAAATAAAGAATTACAACAACACCAACACAAAAGAAACAGTAGAAGCACATTTCTTTTTCTAATATCTGATATCTTGAAAATACCCAACAAGGAAACCATCCTCTTTCTTTATTCCTCTCACTTGAAGAAGAAGAAAAAGAAATATCAGAAGAAGAAAGAATCCAAAGTTCTTCCCTCTCCCTGTCATATTCCTTCCCCTTCTCCTTTTCCTTTTCCTTCTTCTTCTTCTTCTTCTTCTTCTTCTTCTTCTTCTTCTTCTTCTTCTTCTTCTTCTTCTTCTTCTTCTTCTTCTTCTTCTTCTTCTTCGCTTCCCTCTTCCCCTTCTTCTCTTACTCCTTCTCCTCTCTCTCCTCCTTTTCCATCTTCTCTCTCCCCCTCCCCCTCCCCCTCGCCCCAGGCCAAAGAGGGGCCTCGCGTGCGTGACACAAACGCTGGATTCATGGGGGTGTTGGGGGGGGGGGGAACTTTCCGGGGTCGATTCGAGGGGTACATTATGCGGGGGGGAGGGGGGGGAGGGGGAGAAGCAAGACGTCCGCCATTATACTCAAGGGGGGAGGGGGGGGGGATAATTATATGGCGCCACGAAACACATTTTCCGAAAATGGAAAATCTTTTATGAAAGCTGGATATATATACTGTATGTGTCGTGGGGGTAATGATTAAAAAAAAAAAGGAAATACAATTCGTCTGTCTGTGTCTGTGTGTGTGTGTGTGTGTGTGTGTGTGTGTGTGTGTGTGTGTGTGTGTGTGTGTGTGTGTGTGTGTGTGTGTGTGTGTGTGCCTTTCTGTCTGTCTGTCTGTCTGTCTGCCTGTTTGTCTGTCTGTGTCTGTCTGTCTGTCTGTCTGTCTGTCTGTGTCTGTCTGTGTCTGTCTGTGTCTGTTTGTCTGTCTGTCTGTCTGCCTGTCTTCCCTAGTTATTCACCTATTCCCTCACAAACCTATTGTTTCTTTCACTCACTCATTGTCTGTCTCAGACACAGACAGACTGATAGACACAGACACACAGACACACAGACACACAGACACACAGACAAACACACACACACACACACACACACACACACACACACACACACACACACACACACACACACACACACACACACACACACACACACACACACATCCTCCCCACACTCTCACACACACAAACAGACGTGTCGCGTACATAAGCACATAGCAAATGTGGATTTAACTTAAAACCACATAACAAAACCCGAGGCGAAGCTCGAGCGAACAGAAAGCGACGGCGCCACGTAATGCTAGAAGCCCAGTTATTAAAAAAGAAAAGGAAAAAAGGGAAGGGAGAGAGAGAGAAAGAAGAAAAAAGGAAATGAAAAAGTGAACTACGAGCACGCAGAGATCTGGTGGAAGAAGGGAGGGAATAAGGAGGGGAAGGAAGGAAGGAAGGAGGGAAGGAGGGAGGAAGGAAAAGGTGAATTACGAGCACGCAGACATCTGGTGGATGGGGTAAGGAACGAATGGGAATGGGAATGGGAATCGGAATGGGAATGGGAAAGGGAATGGGAATGGGATGAGCCAGGGTAAGTATAAGTGGTTAAGAAAGGGAAGGGACTGTAATGGTAAAGGGGCGTGGGGAAGAAAACTAAGGTAGGGGGAGGGGGTGAATGTATGAGGAAGATAATAAGGAAGCAGGAATTCGAGGGTCTTTCAAAGGGTGAGGATTGCTGTGAGGAAGATCCAAGAGGTTTGAGGAGAAGAGACGGAACCTCCCCTAACCCTCATCCCCAAGCCCCACCCTCCCTCCCTCCCTCCCGCTTTCCTTCCTTCCCTCCTTTCTCCCTTCCTTCCTCCTCCTCCCTTCCTTCCTTCCTCCTTTCTCTTCCTCCAACCTCCCATCTTCCTTCCCTTCCTCCCTTCCTTCTCCCTCCTTCTTTCCTTCCTCCCTCCCGTCCTCCCACTTTCTCCTTCCCACCTTCCTCCCTCCTTCTTACTTCCTTCCTTCCTCCCTCCTTCCTCCCCCTCTTTCCTTCCCTCCCTTCTTCCCTCACTCCATCACTCCCTCCCTCGCTCCCTCGCTCCTTCCTTCCCTCCCTCCCTCCCTCCCTCCCTCCCTCCCTCATTCCTTCCTTCCTCCCAACTCCCTCCTTCCCTCTCTCCCTCCCTCCCTCCCTCCTTCTCTCCTTCCTCCGTCTTTCCCTCCCTTCCTCCTTCCTTCCTTCCTTCCTTCCTTCCTTCCTTCCTTCCTTCCTTCCTTCCTTCCTTCCCTCCCTCCCTCCTTCCTTCCTCCCCCTCTCTCCTTCCCACCCTTCCTTCCTCCCTCCCTTCCCCCCTCCCTCCCTCCCTCCCTCCCTCCCTCCCTCCCTCCCTCCCTCCCTCCCTCCCTCCCTCTCTCCCTCCCTTCCCTCCTTCCTTCCCTCTGTTTCTCCCTCCTTCCCTCCCTCCTTCCCTCCACCACTCCCTCCCTCCCTCCCCCAACGTGACTCTCATCCATTATGATGATTGAAACTCTGAAGCCACGAGTCTGCCAGGGCTTTGTAGATCACTCCTTGAGGCGGCGCGGCGCACTCCCCCACTCCCCTCCTTGACTCCACTAAAATGAAAAAGGGGAAAAGAAACTCCTCATAATGCTTGGCGGACGTCACTCTCTCCTCCTCTCCTCCGTCTCCCTCCTCCCTCCTCTCTCCCTCTTCTCCTTCCTCTCTCCCCTCCCTCCACTCTCCCTTCTCTCCCCACCTCTCTCCCTCTTCTCCCTCCTCTCTCCCCTCCCTCCACTCTCCCTTCTCTCCCCACCTCTCTCTCTCCTCTCTTTCCCTTCTCCTCTCTCCCTTCTCTCCCCTTCTTGCATCCACCCCCCACCCCCCTCAATGGCCAAAAGGCGAACTGCGAGTCTGGTTCCTCTGCAACAACGTTCCTTATCTAGGACAGGGCAGATGAGTGTACATGCGTGCGTGCTTGCGTGCGTGCGTGCGTGCGTGCTTGCGTGCGTGCGTGCGTGCGTGCGTGTGTCCGTGTGTGTGTGTGTGTGTGTGTGTGTGTGTGTGTGTGTGTGTGTGTGTGTGTGTGTGTGTGTGTGTGTGTGTGTGTGTGTGTAAAAATCGTTTCCTTGTTACACCATTATGTCTCTCTCTCTCTTTCTCTCTCTCTCTTTCTCTCTCTCTCTCTCTCTCTCTCTCTCTCTCTCTCTCTCTCTCTCTCTCTCTCTCTCTCTCTCTCTCTCTCTCTCTCTCTCTCTCTCTCTCTCGCTCTCTCTCTCTCTCTCTCTCTCTCTCTCTCTCTCTCTCTCTCTCTCTCTCTCTCTCTCTCTCTCTCTCTCTCTCTCTCTCTCTCTCTCTCTCTCTCTCTCTCTCTTCTCTCTCTCTCTTCTCTCTCTCTCTCTCTCTCTCTCTCTCTCTCTCTCTCTCTCTCTCTCTCTCTCTCTCTCTCTCTCTCTCTCTCTCTCTCTCTCTCTCTCTCTCTCTCTCTCTCTCTCTCTCTCTCTCTCTCTCTCTCTCTCTCTCTCTCTCTCTCTCTCTCTCTCTCTCTCGCTCTCTCTCTCGCTCTCTCTCTCTCTCGCTC
>NC_061822.1:30059906-30062406 GCF_019202785.1 Penaeus chinensis
CTTGCCTAATCACCCATGGAGAATGGAAGCCCGCGACCCCTGAATACTAACACGAGAATTATCCTTCCTTAACTTCATCTTGAGGAGAGAAAAGAAAGAAAGAAAAAAATGGCGCGCGGACATTGGGGGATTGCGCTGCTAGTTACGGCTTCTTCGTGTCACATAAGGGTCGTTTTCCAATGTTATTCAAGGGGGGTTCTAGTCATTATCTCTCTCCCTTCTTTCTTGCTCTTTATTTTTTTCTTTATTCGTGTTCCATGTCTCTTTCTCCCCTTCTCTCTCTCTCTCTCTCTTTTGTCTGTCTGTCTGTCTGTGCGTGTGTGAAGGGAAAGAGGAAGCGAGGGAGGGGAGACGAAAGAAGTGAAAAGGGAGAAAAGAAAGAGAAAGGGAAAAAAAAAGAGAAAGCGAAAAGAAAAGAGCAAGATAAATAAAGATAAACAACCAAAGACAGATTACGAAAAAGAAAAGAAAAGAAGAAGAGAGAGAAAGGAAAGGGAGGTGAAAGACCCGGGAGTAAATGCCACCAGCGGGCGGCCAGATCCGGCGCCAATATCCGCGCGGGTCTCTGCCTCGGGGCCAAAGCTACCCGACGGAAGGCCCGGGGAGACGCTGCCAGTCCCCGCCATCTGTTGCCACGATCTGAATGTATATGAGCCGCTGCATGCATAACCATACCCACGTGCCGCCGCTGATCCCCCCTCCTTCCCCCCCTCCCCCTTACCCCCTCCCGCCTCTCCCTCCCCCCCTACGTGCCGCCGCTGAACCTCTCCCCCTTCCCCCCTCCCGCCTCCCCCTTCCCCCCCTCCCGCCTCCCACTTCCTCCCCCCCTTCCCACTTCCCCTTACGTGCCGTCGCTGAACCTCGCCCCCTCCCCCCCTCCCGCCTCCCCCTTCCCCCTACGTGCCGTCGCTGACCCCCTCCCGCCTCCCCCCCCCTTTTCCCATTCCCCCTACGTGCCGCCGCTGAACCTCTCCCCCTTCCCCCCCTCCCGCCTCCCACTTCCTCCCCCCCCTTCCCACTTCCCCTTACGTGCCGTCGCTGATCCTCGCCCCCTCCCCCCCCCTCCCGCCTCCCCCTTCCCCCTACGTGCCGTCGCTGACCTCCTCCCCCCTCCCCCTTCCCCCCATGCCTCCACTGAACATTCCCCCCCCCTCCCTCTCTCTCCTTCACGTGCTGGCGCTGACCCCCATCTCCTTTACCCATCGCCGAATCACCTTCCTTCGCTCTCTTCCCCCTTACCCAAGACTAACCCTTCCTTCCCTCATCCTTACCCCCCTTCATCCATCTCTGACCCACATTTCCCCTCACCCTTTTCCCCTTGACCAACCGCCATGTCACCCTTCCCCTCAACTTTCTCTCGCCCTCACCTCTCCCCCTTCACTTTCCCCCTTATCCAAGTCTAACACCTCCTTTCCCCCACCCCTCTCTCTCCCCCTCACCCTTTCTCACTCTCTCTCTCTCTCTCTCTCTCTCTCTCTCTCTCTCTCTCTCTCTCTCTCTCTCTCTCTCTCTCTCTCTCTCTCTCTCTCTCTCTCTCTCTCTCTCTCTCTCTCTTCCTCTCTTCCTCTCTCCCTCTCTCCCTCATTCCCTCATTCCCTCATTCCCTCATTCCCTCATTCCCTCTCTCCCTCTCTCCCTCTCTCCCTCCCTCCCTCCCTCCCCCCCTTACCTCTTCCGTCCTGACCCATCTTCTGCCATAGTCCTCGCAGACAGGTCGGGTATCAATGCATGATCACGTCAAATTATAATCTGCATTGGACTCGTGTTTCAGGCTCGGTTCTGAGCTTGGCATTATACGAAACAGAATGGTGGGAGGAAGACAAAGAGAGAGAGAGAGAGAGAGAGAGAGAGAGAGAGAGAGAGAGAGAGAGAGAGAGAGAGAGAGAGAGAGAGAGAGAGAGAGAGAGAAGGACGCGACAGGCAGGCAGAAAGGGAGTAACAGCCAGATGCACAACTAGGCAGAAAAACAAATGACCAGATAGACAGATAGGTAGAAACAATAACAGACAAACAGACAAACAGACAAACAAACAAACAAACACACACACACACACACACACACACACACACACACACACACAAACACTCACTCCATCACACACACACAGTGACGCGCGCGCGCACGATGCCGTCTCAGACACCTAATATAAACGCAATGATCCTACAAGGGTTGTTGGTGACGCTGGAATCTCGCCCTTGAGCCATGTCCGATGCTGCCTTCAGGGTAATGATTTCCCAGGGAGAGGGAGAGGGAGAGGGAGAGGGAGAGGGGAAGGAAGAGGGAGAGGGAGAGGGAGGAAAGGGAGGGAGAGGGAATGAGGGAGAGAGGGGGAGGTGTTGAGGCACGGAAAGGGATAGGGAGAGGGTAATGATTTTCCAGGATGAGAAAGAGAGGGAAAGGGAAGAGGGAGAGGGAGGGAAGAGAGGGAGTGGGGATGGAGATGGAGGAGAGGGAAAAGGAAAAGGAGAAGGAGAGGGAGTGGGGATGGAGATGGAGGAG
>NC_061822.1:30077406-30084906 GCF_019202785.1 Penaeus chinensis
AAATGAGATTTTATTGAATTGTTGTCATGATAAAAAAAATAGTTTTGCGAATTATATATTTTTTAAATGTACACAATCGTCCAAAAATACTGTATATGATGTATTCAAAATACTTCATCTCTTATGCAAAAGTGAATGTTACACGGATCTTGACATATAATCTCATAATACATGTAGCCTCGAAAAAAAGTATATTATGTATCTATATTTCTATTATTATTATTATTATTATTATTATTATTATTATTATTATTATTATAAATATATATATATATATTTTTTTACGAACTACATCAAACAATATATTACAAAGAAAATACTCTTTGACACATTTCACCAAATGATACGTAACGAACTCCTTATCACGCTGGCCAACCCCACTATACGATATCCAACTCAAGATGAAATCCACAAAGCGAGTCATAATTAATCTCAGCCGCAAAGGGGAGCTTCTCTGCCGATTTGCCTTAGGGATTCCGCTAACACATGTGCATGACATACAGCACACCCACTTCCAGCCATGCAAACGGCATCTGGGAATTAGATACACCTCCAGTATTAGGATCTCGGCTGGGAGATGGAAGGCATGTGGTTCGGTTTACTTGTTATCACCTTCGCATTACTCGCCGTTAGTTAAATCGTGGTTTCCGCCCTTAGACTTTACACATAAATGCCGTCTTCCTGTTGAGCACCGAACGGAAATTCATAAGTATTTTCTCCGCCAGAGATTTTTGTCAGTAATGAAGCTAATGAATACCTAGTAGATGCTACGTAAGTAGTTACAGTGATACATAAAGAGAATACACAAACCAAGTGGATTTCAACTTTTATACATGTTATCAAATTGACCATTATAAATACATCGCCAAATAAAATAATGACAACAACGAACATACAACATTGTGCAAAAGAATAAAACTTGGATGGAATGTTATTGACATTAATGGATGCCGTATGTTTTTTCAGTGCCTATGCTCAGCTGTTAGTGAGGTACATGTTAAAATTTGTTTTCATCCCGACCAATACAGATTATTCATTTATTTTTCTGAATACGGTTTTGTTGGCTTTCCATATTCTGGGTAAGTGAAGTAAGAGTAAGCGAATGATTAGCTTCATTACGAAAATTAATGCACATATTTTTCAACATGGTTACCGTTATGGTCACACCCGCTGCAATATTTTACCATACAGTTAATATGCTCAATGTTATCACCACTCCTGATGGGGACCAACTTTTCCCCTTTAAAATATTCAAACTTGTAGGCCGTCCTTCGTGAGTGACCTTATTGGAACGACCAGGCTTTTTAAGGCAAAGGTCGTGTTATTTCTCTTTTAAAGGGAGAGTAAAACACGGAACGCGGATCGAATTGTGGCCTCGCTAGCAACTCTACGAAGCAAGAGGCTCGGCTACAAACAGACGAACATGACTTCGCACTTTCCGATCTACAGAATCCGGGGAACTCTCACTCTGTACTTTATCTTGTCGCCTTTTTTGACTTTCCGGTCGGAGAGCACGTCGATAACGATCATTATCTGATACTCTGATAACAACGATGATTATGAATTTGGTCGACAATAACATTGACGATTACAATTTTGATTCGTGATTATAATGATGATTATAATCTTAACTTAACGTGCTAATGACAAACAAAACAACAGAAAATAGACAGAGCACAGAGCAAAGTCACACAACCCAGGCTGAGAACACCCTTAGTTCTGGTCAGACATGTCTTGACGTGTTGCCAACATGTCAAAAGCAGGCAAGCGCACCAAATCAAAGTAGTTCCCTATCATCGCCCCTCTCGTCTTTACTGCGGGGGAAAAATCTAGGGGGGAAATATAACTACGGAAATATCTAGAGGGAAAATATAACTACAGAATTATCTAGGAGGATTTATAACTACAAAATGATCTAGGAGGAAATTATGATATTGAGGGAAAATTTGACTACGGAATGATTTAGGGGAAAACTATAACAACGGAATAATCGGAAAAATATAACAACACAAACTACTAATCAAGGAAAGAGATGAGAAGCTAAGAAATAAAGAAAATAAACAAAAATAATGGAAAGACAAAAGGAAGTTGACACATGTCTCACAAAAGAGAAAAGTAAATTAAACGTAGAAAGACAGAAAATGAACTCAAAATAAACACACACACACACACACATACACACACACACACACACACACACACACACACACACACACACACACACACACACACACACACACACTCACACACACACACACACACACAAAACACACACACACACATGAATACGTGTTTCTCGTACATCTCTCTCCTTCCTTACCACCACAGAGACTTTCCTATCACGGAGTCTTCTCAGCAACGAACCGAAAAGCGTAAATAGATTTTTTTCTTTCCTTTTTTACCGAGCCGCCGCTAAATCTATCAGGCTCGAACGATGCTCAGAATTAAGCTCTTTTCGACGCGGGACAAACACTCCTGATGAGAGAGGATGCCTTGGGAGGGGGAGGGGAGGGGAGGGGAGGGAAAAGGGGGAGAGATCGTGTTTTATTTCGTGTGTTCTTCGTTTGATTTCTTGCTTGGGATTTCAGGAACGGGGGGGGGGGGGGGGGGGTCCTAATTTTCAGGTCTTTTAATGAGTAAAATAAGATTATATGGATAGGTATGTATGTGTGTGTGTGAGTGTGTGTGTGTGTGTGTGTGTGTGTGTGTGTGTGTGTGTGTGTGTGTGTGTGTGTGTGTGTGTGTGTGTGTGTGTGTGCGTGAGTGTGTGCGCGTGTGCGTGCGTGTGCGTGCGTGTGCGTGCGTGTATGTGCGTGTATGTGCGTGTGTGCGTGTATGTGCGTGTGTGTGTGTGTGTGTGTGCGTGTGTGTGTGTATGTGAGTGTATGTGAGTGTATGTGCGTGTATGTGAGTGTATGTGAGTGTATGTGCGTGTATGTGCGTGTGTGCGTGTGTGTGCGTGTGTGCGCGAACGTCTACGTGTATGTGCGTGTGTGTATCCGTGTGCGTGTGTGTGTCCGTGTGCCTGTGTGTACCTACGAACACGAGTGCGCGCGCGTATGTTTGAGCTACTGTACAAAAGTAAGCATATGTATTTATGCAAATTACATAATGAGAAGAGAGGGAGAATAAGAAAAATCTGCGGAATAAAAAGTTTTCTTTGGAGACAGCGCTGTGACAGGTATCACCCTCTTGTTTCAAAATTTAGTATAAATAGTACACTCCTTTCTCCCTTGGATAAAATAATCTAATTTAATAATGGTTTCATAGACTAGCGTACCTTTGTTATGAATAAATTATCGACAACACAAATGAAAAGTATACATACATATATTGCTTGTGTGGTAAGAATAAATAGGTAGATAGATAAACATATAAAATAAATAAATAAATGAATAAATATAATATTCGATAATGATGATGATGATGATGATGATGATGATGATGATGATGATGATGATGATGATGATGATGATGATGATGATGATGATAACAATAATGATAACAATAACAACAATAACAATAACAACAATAACAATAACAACAATAACAAAAACAAAAACAACAAACAAACAACCAAATCGAAACCGGAGCGTACGAGGACCCAGCGCCTTCAAACAGTGTTTCCCGAGCGCCGTTCCGAGACAAGTGAACGGCACGGGCGCGACACGGGAGGATCCGGCTCGCACGTCACGGCGAAATTGCGGGTAACAAGACGGAACGGCGGAGCGAGGAAAAGTCTTGGGGAGGAGCTGACTGCAAGAGAATCGGTGAATAGGGAAGGAGGATGGGGGGAGGGGAGGAGGGAGGGACGGGAGAGGGAGGAAGGTGGGAAGGTGGGATGGGTGGAAAGGTGGGTGGGAGGGTGGGAAGGATGGATGGAAGGAGGAAGAGGGAGGGGGAGAGGAGGGAGGGGGAGGGAGGGAGGGCTGTGGTGGGTGGAGGTGGGGGGGGGGGGGGTGGGAGGGAGGGAGGAGGGAGGGAGGGGGAGGAGGGAGGGGAGCTTGGAGGAGGGAGGGAGGGAGGGAGGGAGGGAGGGAGAGTCGGAGGCGGCCAGCTGTTGGAATGGAGAGCTCGGAGAAAGGAGGGGAAGGGGGGAAAGGGGGAAGGGGGGAGGGAGTAGGGAGGAGGAAAGAGGGGGTAAGAAAGAGGAGGGGGTGATGAAGGGACACATATATGTAGAGAGAGAGAGATAGACAAATAGATCGATAGATAGTTAGAAGTGCGTGAATGCCTACAAACAAAAACATACAGCTTTCCCTTAAATATTTTTGAGTCTCCGAAGTTACACATCGGCAAAGTATGATTTTAAAGATATTCACCAAGGCAATACCACATCATATGACTCGGACACGTTTGAAATTCTTACCTTGTCGAACGAGAGACGCTAATTATAAACTTCATATTTTGCACTTCAAGAGTGAACATGCATTCAATATACAGAAACATTTTAGGTATTTTTATACATGATATTCACATCAAGTAACATACGATACGATACGTGATTAATGAAAATATAAATCCTTAATTGAAGCGTTCGCGAAAAGTATTGCAAAGCATCGCGCTCTGATTGGCTGGCTGGAGTGTATCACTCTATATTAAGGTATATATGTACAAAATTATAATTTGTTTCAACAAGTTCCAGTAATAGGAACTGACATGTGTTATGGGTCTCGGAGATATTACAAAAAAGGCCTTTACTATTGTTTTTTTTTTTTTTTTTAAATATCCCGCTACCTGGTGATCTATGGCATGCATTTGACAGCAGGGCTACCAACATGTATTAAGTTCACCAACGTCCTTTCTGTAGTGCCCTAATGATTCGTGCGTAAAGTGTAACGATACTTGTTTTACCGTGTGTACATATACATGGATGTATATGTACATGTATGTATGTATGTATGTATGTATGTATGTATGTATGTATGTATGTATGTATGTATGTATGTATGTATGTATGTATGTATGTACGTATGTATGTATGTATGTATGTATGTATGTATGTATGTATGTACGTATGTATGTATGTATGTATGTATGTATGTATGTATGTATGTATGTATGTATGTATGTATGTATGTATGTGTATGTGTATGTATATGTATATGTATATGTATATGTATATGTATATGTATAAATATATGTATATGTATGTGTATGTGTATGTGTATGTGTATGTGTATGTGTATGTGTATGTATATGTATATGTATATGTATGTGTATAGTGTGTATGTGTGTGTGTGTGTGTGTGTGTGTGTGTGTGTGTGTGTGTGTGTGTGTGTGGTGTGTGGTGTGTGTGGTGTGTGTGTGCGCGTGTGTGCGTGTGTGTGTGCGTGCGTGCGTGCGTGCGTGCGTGCGTGCGTGCGTGCGTGCGTGCGTGCATGCGTGCGTGCGTGCGTGTGTGTGTGTGCGCGTGTTTGTGTCTGTGTGTTTAGAGGGTAAATGGGACTGAATAAGGAGAGAAGTGAGGAAGGATAGTTTAAGGGGGAGGGAGAGATAAAAAAAAAAAAAAATATCTGGTGGTTCGGAATAAGAAGAAGAGGAAAGACGAAAAAAACACGGTCTTCGGAGGGGAGAGGAAGACGAGAGGGCGGGAAGGCGAGAAGACGCGAGTGAGCGTTTGTGTGTACTGTACATACACCGTCTACCCGAATTCCAGTCGGCAAAGGAGAATATTAGGGCTGCTCATCCCTCCGCCCCCTCCCCTCAGCCTCTCCCTTGGCTCCCTTCCCCTCGACCCCTTTCCCCTTAGCCCTTCCCCTCGGACGACCCCCTACCCTTCGGACCCTTCCCCTTGACGCCTTTGCCCCCTCCCCAGGAACCCTTTCCCCTCGGCTCCTCCCCTCGACCCCCGTCCTTTAACCCTTCCCCTCGGATGATCCCCTCCTCCACGGCCCCTCCCCTTGGCCCTTCCCCTCGACTCCCTCCCCTCGATCCCCTTCCCCTCGGACGACCCCTTCCCCTAGACCACTTCCCTTAGCCTTTCCCCATAACCCCTTCCCCTCGGACGACCCCCTCCCCTCGGCCTCCGGGTGAAGGAGGAGGGTACGACCGCGAGAGGCGGATCTGCTTATCACGCGTCATCGACCGGAAGCTTTCAGCCGGCGCCGTGTCTTATCGGGGCGGCGAGCGGACCGAACCTTTCGCCGTCGACACCATGGCGGGGGGGGGGGGGGGGGGTCTGTAGGGAGATCGACGGCCGGTATCGGTGCGGGTGCTTAGCAGAGGATACATAGAGGTACATACTCACATATATAAATATAAATATAAATATCAAAATATATGCATGTATATAATTCACACACACACACACACACACACACACAAAGACACACACACATACATATATATATATATATATATATATATATATATATATATATAAACCTATCTTGCGCTCCAGCCGAAATGAGACACCCGACACAAAACCGTCTGTTTGGCCACTACTCATACACATTTCAAAATCAAAATATAAGTGGAAGTGCGCGCCATGCCATCACGAGAGAAAAAAAACTTCACTTCATGAATGCTTTTTTCCTTGAACGTAGACATAAAACCAAAACAAGTAAAGAGTTAAAAAAACAGAACAATAACAAGCCAACAACAATAACAAGGCAAGAGCATTAACAAATTAACAACAGTAACAAACTAACAACAATAACGGCGCCGGAAGAGTGATTGGCTTCAAGTCAGAGCGAGCGAAGCCTGTTCCGTTCGTTGATTGGCTGAGAGGTTTTCAAATCTCCCGCTGCTGTTTCCTCTTGACTTCGGAGGGAAAACTTGTCACCTGTGCAAGTTTTGCTGAGAAGCTGGTTCATTCGAGGCACGTGGTATCAGCCCATGGTTGCTTGCTTTATTTTATTATATACATACATACATACATACATATACATATACACACACACACACACACACACACACACACACACACACACACACACACACACACATATATATATATATATATATATATATATATATATATATATATATATGTCAGTGTGTGTTGTGTGTATATATGTATTCGTGCGTGCCTTGCGTGCGTGCATGCCTGCGTACAA
Organism: Penaeus chinensis; assembly: GCF_019202785.1. Classification (NCBI taxonomy): domain Eukaryota; kingdom Metazoa; phylum Arthropoda; class Malacostraca; order Decapoda; family Penaeidae; genus Penaeus; species Penaeus chinensis. Next base: position 30,084,468 of record NC_061822.1, read on the forward strand.
TAACACAAGCCATGTCTAACAACGGAACTTGCTACAACGCGTGTCCGATTCGCCTCTTTTTTAACTGGCAAAGTTTCCGGCTTCTGGATGTCCTTAGGAAGCAAGCCTCGCCGAAGTTTGATTTGTTTCCCAATCCCCTGCGCTTTCTCTTCCTAATTAGCCAGTTTGGATCACTTTGAGCGCTTGTTGATATCAAACTTCCCACATTTTCAGTCCCGTATTTTTTTTCCTTTTTTTGTTTAAAGTTATTTGATCTGCGGAACCAAAAAAATCTCTCAGGTTCGCCCATAATTCATACTTTCCCCTTGTGTAGCGCGAAATGGTTCGTTAACTAATTTCATCCCCGTCCCAGACTGACTTGTTGATTAATTAGTCCGTAATTGGAGACAAATTATGATTCAGTTGATTAAGTGATCTCTTTTCGATGCTTTTGCCACGG
>NC_061822.1:30102717-30107717 GCF_019202785.1 Penaeus chinensis
CGCCAAAGTGGCCCTTTTGGGGTGAAGATAAATTCAGCGGGATTATCTCTTTTTTCGCATTTTTTTTTTTCCCCTTTTATTTATTTACTTATTAATTTATTATATATTTTCCCTTTTGTGGGTTTTTTGGTTTTGGGTGTTTTTTCGGGGTGTTGGGAAAATTTTTTTCCTTTTTTTGGCTTTGTCTTGCTCTATGTCGCTTTGTCTGCCTACCTCTCCGCCTGTGTGCGTGTATATATATAAATAAACACACGATAAATAAACCCCGGGACAATAAAAAAAACCCCAAACATTTGCCGATAATTTTAAACCCAAAAAACACCCAAACTGAATACGAAAACAAAAGGGGACCAACGGGAAAAATAAGGAAAAGCAGACAATAAATAAACAAATAAAAACTTGAATTAATTAACAAAACATATACAAATAAATAAATGAGTCTCGTCTATCTGAAACTTTGCGATTACTTCGTACTGAAGCTACAGCTGATCGTTTTTTAATTACAAACCTACTGTGATTTTTTATCTTGAAATATATGTTGCACCCATATATATAATCACAGTAGGGGGGGGGTGAGGTGTGGGGTGTGTGTGTTTTGTTTTGTGTGTGTGGTGTTGTGTTTGTGGTTGTTGTGTGTGTGTATGTGTGTATGTTGTATGTGGTATGTGTTGTGTTTTGGTGGGGTGTTGGGGTGTTTTTTGTGTGTGTTTTTGTGTGTGTGTGATGGGGTTGTGTGTTTTGTCTTTGTGTGTGTCTGTCTGCCCCCCTCCCTTTTTGTTTCCCCTGCCTCCCTGCCTGCCGGGCCTGCCTGCCTGCTCTTGCCTGCCCCTCCCGCCTCCCTGCCTGGCTGCTGCTTGCCTGCGCCCTGTCATTTTTCAAATGTTCCCCTGCCTGGGCCGCCTGCCGGGCCCCCTCCCTGCCTGCCCCCTGCCTGCCCTGCCTGCGCCTCCTCCCTCCCCCCCCCGCCTCCCTCCTGCCTGTATTTTTTGTTTTATTTGTATTTTTCCCCTCCCTTGTTTTTGTCGGCTTCCCCGTTTTTTTACTTGCCCTTTTCCCTGCTTTCTTCCCGTTTGCCTGTGGAAGTCCTTGCCTGTCGATGTCCTAAACCCGGGTTTGAATGCCCGCTTGCAGTTCTGCTCACGTTTTTTCGCCTCCCTGCCGGCCTGTTTTGCCTGCCTGCCTGCCTGCCCCCTGTCTGCCTGTCTGCCTGTTTTCCTGTCTGCCTCCCTGCCTGCCGTCTGTTTTGCCTGCTGTCAGTTTCTATCCCTTTGCCTGCCTGCCTCCTGCCTGCCTCCCTGCCCCCTCCTGCCTGCCGCCTGCCCCCTTTGCCTGCCGGGCCTCCCCGGGGGCTACCCAGACACCCACCGGGAACAGCGCTAGCTAGCCAGTAAGCCCTCCAGCCAGCCTGCCACCCAGCTTCCTCACCATCATAAACACAGTCTCAGAACAATATACTTTACGATTACTTTTAGGGACTAAAATATGACCCGGGGGCCTTTTAAACCCAACGCACAAACACACACACACGCGCCAATATTTCGGCAGTCCCGACAAGCGAATATTATAACCCATAAGCCCCCGACTGGCGGTTTAAAAACAAATGCCAAAATTCTGTATTGATAGAATAAACCAAATTTTATAATTTTGTTATTTTTTATCACCAGAAGGGAATTGCGAAACAGAAATGAGGGGGGGGGTCCGAGGGGGGGGGGGGTGGGGTTGGGGGGGGAATCGGGTGGCCTCTTCTCTCTCCTTCTCCTCTCCCCCCCTCTCTCCCCTCTCTTCTTTCTCCTCTCTTTTCCCCTCTCTTTTCCTCCTATCTCCTCTCCCCCTTTTTCATATTGCTATTTTCCTTTTTTAGCTTTGTTTCTCTCTGTTTTTGTTTTTGTTTGTTTGTTTTCTATTGTACTATTTGTTATCATCTTCCTCGCCTTTTTTTATTCTTATTTTTTTATTTCATTTTCCTCGTATTTCATATTTCCTTTTTATTTGTTTTTATTATTGAAAGAACGTATTAATGAGAAAGATGACTCCAGAAATCTTCGCTCGAAATTTTACCAAAAGAATCTAGTGTTACAATTATTCCTTGTTCGTACTTCCTTATTCCTCGTTCCCCTCTTCCCCCGTTCTTTGTTTTCCTCGTCCGTCTTCCCCTGTTAACGTCGTTCTTTGTTCCTTGTTCTCCTCGTTTTTCGTTCTCTATTCCCTTCCTTTCCTTCGTTATCCCCGTTTACTTGTTTCCCTCGTTCTTCTGTAATTACCTTTCTTCTCTTTGTTCTTCACAATTTGTTTTCCTCGATTCCTCGTTCTCTATCTCTAATTCCCTTCGTTCCTTATTCTTTGTTTCCCCTTGTTCTCCGTTGCTCTAATTCTTCTCGTAACTTGCTCTTTATTCCCCTCGTTCCTCGTTATTTATTCCCTTGTTCTTATTCCCCTCATTCTTTGCTTCCCCTCGTTTCCTCGTTTATTCCCCTCGCTCCTCATTCTTTATTCCCCCTCTTCCCCCTATTTATTCCACTATCCTCTTTCTTTTTTTTCCCCCTCGCTTTTTCCCCCCCCCCCCCCCCCCCCTCCTTTACTCGTTCTTTTAGTCCCCTCGTTTCCTCATTCTTTATTCCCCTCGTTCTTTGCATCCCCCTCGTTTCCCCCGTTTCTTGTCCCGGTTTTCCTCCCTGACCCTCGAACACCTTGCCCCCCCCCCCCCCCCCAGAAGCCACTGCGGGCAAATTGGAAGCCTATCTCATAGCAAGCATCCCCTTTTTCCTCCCCTTTGTTTATGGTTCGTATATATGCAAATTAAATTACGCAATATTCCCCCTCCCCCCCCCCCCCCAACCTCTGACTCTGCCCCACCCCCACCGTCACAATGATATTTTGAGTGTCAATCATAACGTGCAGTGTTGTATTCACTTCTGTGGCTGGCCGCTGTGGCGAGCTAGTCCGAACGCGTCGGCGATACACATATTTATATAAATGTTTCTTGATCCTTATATTTGGGTTGATTGCCAGATTTGTTTTAATATCCTGTACCCACTCTGTGTATATATATGTTTCTTGATCTGTTTACTTAATATTAAGGTTGGTATGTACTGCAGTTGTTTCGTATCTTTTTACCCACTCTATGCACTGGGAAATACAATTACAGATAACTAGTATACAAAAAGAAAAAAAAAAAAAAAAAAAACGCCAAAGAACAAAAACTTTTACTCCCTAAATATAATTACCATCTTTTCCCTAACAAAAAAGTGTTTTGTATTTTTTGTCAAGCGTGAGACAAAAAGAGGGAAGGGGAAAAGCGAAAAAAACAATTCCGGGGAAGTCAAAAACCCCAATATCGCTCTCCCCCCGCCGTCCCCCCCTTAAGAGTCCCCGGAAATTGCATTCGCAAGAAATACTAATAAATATATTTCAAAACGTTACAGCAATGGTCGCCGATAAGAAATGGTGGGCGAGCGTCTGGCAACCCTTCTAACGGCTGGACGAGGCTGCCAACCAATAGGCGGCTCCATAATTCAAACTCCACCAATCAGGAGTTTATACGTGGCTGACTTCGACGGCCGTTAGATGTGAAAGTTTTAAAAGAATTATGCCAAGCCCGGAAATGGACTCTTGCCGTGACAACAAAATGAAGACGTTTTGCGTCAGCGGGAAAAAATCCGATACACCTTTAATTTTAAAAAAAAAAAACACACAGGTCCACAGCAACGTCTTCACAAAAGAATCGACACAAACATCCTCCATAACTTCAACGGACGACGACTCTGAAAGGAAAGCCTCCACTCGGCTATATAGGTTTACCCGGACGACGACAAAACGAGGACTAAGAGGGCGTCCCAAACACAAGGCAGGTAACAAAAACCCGCTTTACACCACGGGCGACAGGCATGCACGACGCACATCCATTCACAACCCTTTTAATCATGCATGCACCCAAACCCCCCCTCCCCCCCCTCCCCCCCTCCCCTCTCCCTCCCCCCCCTCCCCCCCTCCCCCTCCTCTCCCCCTCCCTCCTCCCTCCCTTTCCCCCCTCCCCTCCCTCCCTCTCCCTCTTCCCCTTTTTTCCCTCTCCCTCCCTCCCCCCTCCCCTTTTTCCCTCCCTCCCTTTTCCTCCCTCTCCCCCTCCCTCCCTCTCCCTTCCCCCCCCCTTCCCCTCCCTTCCCTCCCCCTTCCCTCCCCCCTTTCCCCCCTTTCCCTCCCTCCCCTCCCCCCTCCCTCCTTTCCCTCCCCCCTCCCTCCCTCCCTCCCCCCCTCCCTCCTCCCTCTCCCTCCCTCCCTTCCCTCTCCCTCACTTATGCACACACACACAAGGACCTCATAAAAGCACCATTCCTCTCCCAGTCTCTCACACCGAAGGCTGGCGTCAAAGGGAGTGGGCGTGAGTATTGCGTCACAGCTACAGCCGAGACTACAGGACGGCGCCACATAATGCTGTTATGAGGGTGTGGATGCCTTCCTCTGGGTGGAATACGGATATTATTTTCGATGTATTATGTGTTTGGCTGGGTGAGGCGTGTTTTTGTGTGTGTTTGTTTGCATGTGTTTTCGTTTGTTCGTGTTTGTTTTAGCGTGTGTTTGCGTGTGGTATGCATATATCTGTATGTGTTTTTGTTTGCCCCTGAATACTTATGTCTGCACGCGGATGAATACACAAGGATAAATAAGGACGCGGATGTAGCCACTAAGGACTTCCATGCGGTAAGCCCAACTTGGCAAAACTGATGTGCTGTGCATTTGTCTGTATAATTGCACGCGGATGCCAACGACTAACAAATAAGGACTTCAAATAGGGACTTCAAAGCAGCAAACCCAACAAGTTCATATATCTGTACGTGTTTCTATATGCCCGTGAATGCCCATGTCTGCGCGCGGATGCCAACCACTAACAAATAAGGACTTCAAATAGGGACTTCAAAGCGACAAACCCAACATGTGTATATGTCTGTACGTGTTTCTATATGCCCGTGAATGCCCATGTCTGCGCGCGGATGCCAACCACAAAC
>NC_061822.1:30120217-30125217 GCF_019202785.1 Penaeus chinensis
ACACACCCGAATCCCACCTACCAACACACACTCACACACCCGAATCCCACTACCAACACACACTCACACACCCGAATCCCACCTACCAACACACACTCACACACCCGAATCCCACCTACCAACACACACTCACACACCCGAATCCACTACCAACACACACTCACACACCCGAATCCCACCTACCAACACACCTCACAACCCGAATCCCACCTACCAACACACACTCACACACCCGAATCCCACCTACCAACACACACTCACACACCCGAATCCCACCTACCAACACACTCACACACCCGAATCCCACCTACCAACACACACTCACACACCGAATCCCACTCCACACACACTCACACACCGAATCCCACTACAACAACACACAACACACCGAATCCCACCTACCATACACACTCAACACCGAATCCCACCTACCAACACACACTCACACACCGAATCCCACCCTACCAAGACAACTCACAACCGAATCCCACCTACCAACACACACTCACACACCCGAATCCCACCTACCAACACACACTCACACACCCGAATCCCACCTACCAACACACACTCACACACCCGAATCCCACCTACCAACACACACTCACACACCCGAATCCCACCTACCAACACACACTCACACACCCGAATCCCACCTATCAACACACACTCACACACCCGAATCCCACCTACCAACACACACTCACACACCCGAATCCCACCTACCAATACACACTCACACACCCGAATCCCACCTCCCAGCACTTACCGACACCCCCACCCGATCCCAACTTATCGCAGCGAAACAGCGAGGAGCCTCACATTCCCCTGCCCTTCCCCAGAGTCACGCGAGGATTTTCAACCCGAAGACGAGGACAATATACCTGGAGGGAGATTAAAAGACAACTCGAAAATAAAACCAAAGCGAGCGAAAGGAATACAAAAAAAGGGGGTGTAATATAATCAGCAATAAAGAGGGGAAACGTGGAGAAAGGGGAGTGATAAAAAGCACAAGTAAGTGTGGGTGGATCTGCGTGACGGGCGGGGGGATGGGGAAGAGATGGGGAAGGGATGAGGGGCAAGGGTGAGGAAGGAATGAGGGGAATAGGGATCGAGGGGATAAGGAGAATTAGGGGAATGAGGGAGGAGGGATGAGGGCTGAGGAGAATGAGGGGAACGAGGGGTGAGGGGGTGGAATAGGGATGAAGGGAATGAGGGTCGAGGGAGTGAGGAGAATGAGGGGAATGAGAGGATGGAGAAGAAATGAGGGGAATGAGAGGATGGAGAAGAAATGGGGGGAATGAGGGGCAAGGGTGAGGAAGGGATGAGGGGCGAGAGCATTAGAAGAGGATGAAGGAATGCAGAGTGAGGGGATGAAGGAATGAGGGAAGAGGGGATGAGTAAGGGATGAGGAGTAAAGTGATGAGGGGAATGAGGGGGATGAGGGACGAGGGGATGAGACGGGGGAAGGAGAATGAGAGGGAATAAGGGGATGAGTAGAGAGGAGAGGAGAGGAGATGAGGAGGAATGAGAACCGTGCGGAGGGGAACGGAGGAAATGGCCTGGAGGCGAGGGGAATGCGGGGGGAGAGGGGGGGGGGGGGCGCGGCAAAGGTGACGACCAGCGATAAAAAAGGAACAAATGGCTTGTGGTAAACCGGGATGAAGGAGAAAAATCAAAATAAATGGAAAACTATAAACGAGAAAAAGAGAGAGACAAGAAAAAAAAAAATGAGGAACAGAATGAGCAGTGTATAAAAAAAAGAAAGAAAGAAAGAAACCTTAATTTACCGACGTGCAGAGAAAGAGCAAATCCCGAAACAAACCACGAAGACAAACTTCCCATAAAAAAAAAAAAAAAAAAAAACGAAAAAAGAAAACGAAAAAAGCAAAAGAAAAAAGAAAAAAGAGACCAGGGAAGTGAGGCAATGGCCAGAACCGGACAAACGAGCCAGAAAGGGTTAAGGGCGGAGGCGGCCAGTGGGAGCCCGCGGGCGGAGGGGAGGCCATCCCCGCTTGTGGCTGACGCTTGTTATCATCGTCTCGCAAGGGCTGACATCCGGGGAACGGTGGGCGGCAGCGAGGCGGCCTAATTGGATGTGGAAGTTTGCAAGGACATACTGAGACAAGACTTTGGAGGGGGGGAGGGGAGAGGGAGGGGGAGAGGGAGGGGGAGGGGAGGAGGTTGGGAGAGGAGGAATAAGAGGGGAGGAGGAGGAGGAGGGGGAGGGGGGGGAGGAGGGAGGGGAGGAGGGGGGAGAGGAGGAATAAGAGGGGTGGAGGAGGAGGAGGAGGATAGAGAGGAGGAGGGGGAGAGGGAGGTGGAGGTGAAGGTGGAGGATTAGGATTAGGAGGATTAGGAGAATGAGGAGGATTAGGATTAAGAGGAGGAGGAGGAGGAGGAGGAGGAGGAGGAGGAGGAGGAGGAGGAGGAGGAGGAGGAGGAGGAGGAGGAGGAGGAGGAGGAGGAAGAGGAAGAGGAAGAGGAAGAGGAAGAGGAACAGGAAGAGGAACAGGAACAGGAGGAGAAGGAGGAGGAGGAGGAGGAGGAGGAGGAGGAGGAGGAGGAGGAGGAGGAGGAGGAGGAGGAGGAGGAGGAGGAGGAGGAGGAGGAGGAGGAAGAGGAAGAGGAAGAGGAAGAGGAAGAGGAAGAGGAACAGGAAGAGGAACAGGAACAGGAGGAGAAGGAGGAGGAGGAGGAGGTGGAGAATAGAGAGGAGGAGGAGGGGGAGAGGGAGGCGGAGGATTAGGATTAGGAGGAGGAGGAGGAGGAGGATTAGGAGAAGGAGGAGGATTAGGATTAAGAGGAGGAGGAGGAGGAGAAGGAGGAGGAGGAGGAGGAGGAGGAGGAGGAGGAGGAGGAGGAGGAGGAGGAGGAGGAAGAGGAAGAGGAACAGGAGGAGAAGGAGGAGGAGGAGGAGGTGGAGAATAGAGAGAAGGAGGAGGGGGAGAGGGAGGTGGAGGATTAGGATTAGGATTAGGATTAGGAGGAGGAGGAGGAGGAGGAAGAGGAAGAGGAACAGGAGGAGAAGGAGGAGGATTAGGAGAAGGAGGAGGAGGAGGAGGAGGAAGAGGAAAAGAAGGAGGAGAAGGAGGAGGGGAAGGGGAAAGAGAAGGAGAAGGAGAAGGAGAAGAAGGAAAAGGAAAAGGAAAAGGAAAAGGAAAAGGAAAAGGAAAAGGAAAGGAAAGGAAAGGGAAAAGGAAAAGAAAAAGGAGAAGGAAAAGGAAAAGGAAAAGGGAAAGGAAAAGGAGAAGGAAAAGAAGAAGGAAAAGGAAAAGGAAAAGGATAAGGAAAAGGGAAAGGGAAAGGAAAGGAAAAGGAGAAGGAGTAGGCGTGCAGAAAAGAGAGAGAGAAAAAGGTAAGGAAAAGCGTTAACAACATGTGGGAGAATCGCCGTTGTTTTTGGAGGTTGGAGCAAGACATGAAAACGGAATTGTGGAGACAAATAATGCATGGGAACAGAAAGAACGAGAAAAAAACCCTAGCAAAGGTCAAGCGATCATGAAGACCAAGTACACATTCATTCGCCACAGTGCAGAATTCACAAGCTCGCAAAAAAAAAAAAAAAAAAAAAAAAAAAAAAATCCACAAGCAAAGCGAAATGATTACCAGTCGTATTTTCATCCCGTTTTCCCGCTTTAAAGCTCAATTTACACAACCCACCAGTGCACGCCTACACACGCACTTCCCTGGTTAACAGCCCGTGGATCCTGCGCCCCCGGGAAAGAATGAGAAACAGTCGAACATCATGCCTGAGCGACGCAGAAAATAAGCTAATCCTCCGAGGCACTTCAGAGAAACAGGTACAGCTTCTAGCCTCGCACTCGGAGCTCGGCCATCAAGTCGCTGACGACGTTGCCAAATTACTCCGTCAGGTGGAGAGTTCTGGGGGGGGGGGGGGGGGGAGAGAGGCAATTGGCAAGGGGCAAGGGTAAGGGGCAAGGGGCAAGGGCACGCTCGCCGCATTCCTGGCTTTCTCGTAAGGATGTTCCTCTGACTGCCTGGTCCGCCTATGGAGTGGCTTATCTGTAGGTTATGGGCATTTCCTCCTCGAGAAGGGATGACCAGCGTGCAGTACTCAGTAAAACTATGTGGTATTTGGTGCAGGACGACGACCAATACACAGTACTCGACGCGCCGTGTCTCACACTTTGCCATTCCATGACTGGCCTCCAGTTTCACGTTTGTTGCTTGTAAATCAAAATACATAAGCATCTGTATTCAGATATACATAGATGAATGTATGTATAGATAAAAAAAGGCAAGTTTCCAAATATGACGAAACCTCTATTGTTCAAAAGTTTTTTGTTATATCAATCAGAGTGGCCAAGTTTCACATATTTTCTTTTAAACACTGACACACCGTTGTCTGTCTGTCGTTAAACCCTTCTCTCCTCGCCTATTCGCAACCCGCACGCTGCCATCGTTCACTCTATTCTTAACGGAAGAGCGTAATTCCGTTAAGAATGGAATTAATTCCTTTTATTCTTAACTGAGTACAGCTCTACTGCAACACACACACGATGGCGTCTAATACTTTCCATACGAATTTAATCTCTTGATACCCTTTTTACTTACGTACGATAATCCTTAATTTCCAGCTTGTCCAATGTATCGTGTACTATGACAGGCTATCGGGAGACGTACCTGAAAAAGAGAAAACATAAATTAATATTCATTATCGTGATTAATATCTATAGGATACAACCGCTTCTAGAACATATATACCGTAATGTTATTATCGTTGTTTCTATAATGTGGTATGAAATCAACCAACGTTTCTCTTTGGTTACTATCATCAATCACGTCTGCTTTGCTATCCTTATCATAATTGTAATCTTCCAAGTTCCATTCTCATTATTCCTAAGGTGAATGCATTAATCTTAATCAATAATTATAGTTCTTTTCGCAGGCACTCTCCTTTAATGTTATGCTTAATACCATAAGGTTTTTTGTAATCTAAACGCGATAGAAAGAAAGAGAGAGAGAGAGAGAGAGAG
>NC_061822.1:30135217-30137717 GCF_019202785.1 Penaeus chinensis
TCCCCTCCCCCTCCCACCCCTCATTCCCCGCAGGTCGGCGCAAGGAAGACTAATTCACTCTCTATCAGGCGGTTCCAGTCCAGCCAAATTCGGTTCGCCCGACGCAGCCTCCGTCCCCACGGCGTCGGCCTCGCTCGCCCACGTTGGACACTCGCCAGAATGCCGCCCACCGCCCATGCCCCTCCGCCCGCCCACCGCCCATGCCTCACCGCCCGCGCTACCTTCAGCTAGAACTTTCTATTTTCCTTCTCTTCATACGTTTACTCCCCTTGCCTTCCATCCTTCTTTCCTCCCATCCATTCTCGCATTTCCCTTACGCCTTCAATGAACCAGAGCTCGTAATAATGGACAAGGATAGTACTATATTTAAAAAAAAAAAGGCCTTGTTTTTTGCTGTTATTTAGAGCAAGCGACATGAAATACATTTATGCCGGAGTTTTCCTACCAGAATTTAATGTATTTAGTTAATCTTTTCCCCCCCGCGCTAATTTAAATCGCACCTTTTTTTTAACTTTTTTTTTTTTTTTTTTGCGCTAATGAGAGTATAAAAAAAACTCTTTTATCATTTCAACTTCCCCTTTTCTTAGGGCTTAGTCAGAGTTAAGGAGAGTTGCCAACTTTCTTATATGAATACTTTTTTTTTTTTTTCACAACACAGAAGAAAGGTGTCCTACTTCAAACTTGAACACGCTACTACTATTTCTACTTCTATATCTACTTCTATTTCTTCATCTCTCTTCTTCTTCTTCTTCCTCTCTTCTTTCTCTCTTCTTTCTCTCTTCTTCTTCTTCTTCTTCTTCTTCTTCTTCTTCTTCTTCTTCTTCTTCTTCTTCTTCTTCTTCTACTACTACTACTACTACTACTTCTAACCATACCTATTCTTTATCTTCTTCCCCTTCTCCTTCTCCTCTTCTTCCTTCTTTTCTTCCACTTCCTCTTCATTCACCTCCTCCTCCTCCTCCCCTTCCTTCGTCTATTCCTTCTCCTCTTTCTCCTTGCCCTTGTCCTTGTCCTTGACTTTGTCCTTCTCCTCCTTTTGCTTCTCCCCCTCCGCCTTCTCCTTTTTCATCTTCTTCTACCTCGCTCGCCCACAGTTTTCAGAACTTCGCCATAACTTCCGAAGTCTCTCTTTTCCGCCCCATCCCCGTCGGGTGTATGGTCTTCGAATCCTTTCCCTCTTCAAACTTAATATCGCCACAGAATACATTAGCATTTTCCCCCCGAGAGAACTTTAAGATCGACTCTCTATTCATCTCCAAGTTGATCCCCATCTCTGGCGTACTTAACCCCCCCCCCCTCTCCCTTTCCCCAATGATCCCCTCCTTGGGCTTGTGGAAGGGGGGGGGGAGGCAGAGGTAATGGGGGTTGCCTTCTGTTATGGATGGCTAGGAACGGGCGTACTTTTTGTACCTCGAGCATGGGTCCACGATTAAATAACGGTCCCTGATTGTAAAGAATAGAGAGAAGATCCACTCGTAACTTCTAACGTAGAAGGAGGGCACCTAAGAGCAGCCGAGGCCATCTGAACACTGAGAATAATATCTGGCTCGTGTACGCAGACGGAGGGAAAAAAATAATGGAATGAGAATCAAAATACAGGTAAGAGAGACAGGGAGGGCCCAGGGGAGCAGGGGAGTCGAGGAGACTAAGTAATGGTTATTGGTATTAGGTGCAACATGAAGACAAAGGATAAGGACTGTTTATGGTGATGGTACCGTAAGTTTACTGTGCTGGAAAGAGAGGATTATGTTGTTAGCAGTGACGTCCTTGTAGCCAGGAACAGAGGAGTCGCAACGGACGAGGGGTTCTATTCTACAATTAGAGTGTATACCTCTCTTAAATATAGCACTGCAACCGTGTTTCAAAAGACAGCGTTAGAATCAGCTGCAGAGGCCTCATCGCAGTCGTCCTTCGCCCCTCTGCCAACCTCACACCGAAGGACGAGGGAAGATAAGCGAACACGGCCCGCAGTTTGCCTCCGGATCAAGAGTAAGAGAATGGGGGAGACATACCATCTGGAATGCCCCATTCAAAATGCAAATGCCGATCGTGAATTTGCACTTTCCATATTGCATTCCCCTGCCGTATCCTGTACCATTATCTCGCGGACGTACTGCTCGGCCTTTACGTTCACCAGAGGCGCTGATCTCGGTTCTGTCCTTGTCAGTCGTAAAGTCTAACCGCTTTGATTTTTGTTCCTCGATTTTCAGCGCTGATATCGCAGTAACTCCCGAACGGACGAAAATAAACGATCACTCTCATTTTTATGCCATCTGGATAGCAATGACTATCTAGTACGTGTTCGAAACAACATTCCCCGAATCACAGAGGCAACACGGGCATGAGAGTGTAATCCACCAGAACACACAATCACCGCACGGACGTAACTTCCAATCCAAACAGCCCAAGAGAAGGGGAAAGCCGCTCCTAAGACCGCAACACAAGCGGCGCAACTGCATAAACCCACGGCTGCACGAACGCCCATGATATACGGCAGGAT
>NC_061822.1:30142362-30144862 GCF_019202785.1 Penaeus chinensis
TGGTGGACTTCATTTCGTTAGGGAAATGGCACATAAGGCCAAAAGGAGGCGGGCAGTAAGGTAATAGCTTAAAGTGCACATAAAGATAAAGTGATACATATGCATAAATACATACATACATACAGACTTACTTACATACACACACAGACACACAGCAGATAGACACACAGACAGACAGACAGACAGACAGACAGACACACACACACACAAAATAGTAATAATAATAATAATAGTAATGATAATTCTCCGGCACAAAATAAGCAAGGATCCATAAAAAAGAGGGAAAATGGATAATCAAAGTTCCAATAACTCCAAAAAACGGCGGGTGTTTACGAAGCATGCAGGCTACAATCATGAGGCAGACTTCTTCAGTATCGCGGATATGCAGAACAATCACAATAAAAGCGCGACGGACTGCCTTAGAGACACTGCCCCCCCCCCCCCCCCACTCACGCACGCACGCACGCACGCACGCACGCAACCACGCACGCACGCACGCACACACGCACTCGTACACGTAGACACACACGTACATGTCGAAAGCCTAACAAATCCACCGCCAAAAAAAATATAAATAAATAAATAAATAAATATAAATAAAAAATGATCTACCGCTCGCAAACATCCACACACATCCAACACCCACGTAAAAAAGGTCAAAAGCATATTCTCCACTAACCCTTTCCTAAAAACCCGAGAACTCGCAACTTCCCGCCCACGTTCACCGCCCACGGTACCCGACACATCCCAATCTTCATATATATATATATATATATATATATATATATATATATATATATATATATATATATACCGGGTATATATATATATATATATATATATATATATATATATATATACATTTATATATACACATACATATATATATACATATACATATATATATATATATACATATACATATATATACATATACATATACATATACATATATATACATATACATATATATATATATATATATATATATATATATATAAAATCAAAACCAAAAAGCAAGTGCCGCATTCCCCGCCCACGAACGCCCATCAAAATCAATCTTCGATCCGGGAAATACTGTGCACGGCGACGGACGCGGCGCCGCTGTCACGCCAAGACAACGTGACGGATGGAGGGAGGGAGGGAGGGAGGGAGGGAAGGGGGAGAAGGGAGGGAGAGTATGGAGAGGAGGGAATGAGGGAAGGAAGAGGGAGGTTGGGTGGGAAGGTGGGGATAAGTAAGGGAGGGAGAGGAGGTAAGATGGGAGGGAGGGAAGGACAGTGGGAAGGTGGGAAGGAGGATAAGAGGGAGGGGATAGAGGAGGGATGGTGGGAAGGAGGGAATGTGGGATGGAGGGGGAAAGGAAAGGAAGGTGGAGGGGGAGGACCACATGCTATTTATCTCTTCGAACACAACCCCCACAAGGGCATATCCCCCCCCCCCACCCCACCCCACCCTCTCTCTCTTTCTTTCTTCAACTCCCTCGCAGCAGGTCGTCACGTACCCCCACCCCCTTACTCCCTTCACCCTCCTCACCCCTTCACCCTCGTCCCCCTCCTCTCCCTCCTTACCCCCCTACGATCCGGGTTCCCATTTCGTAACTTGCTATGGTCACAATCCCAGCTGGGGCGCCCTAACATGATCACTGTCTTTGTTGAAACTTCGCAGAAAACTTCCTGCAGGGCGCGGCGATCCAATATCGGGGCCGCGCAGAGCAGAAGTTAAATGTGTTGAGGAAAGAAACCCACATTTCGGGATTGGGCGGCTGCGTTCGGGCGTGCGAACTGGAGCGCGACGGACAATTTTCCACGGATATCGGATACGATAATAAGAGCATAGTGATAATAATTATAATTGTGATAGTAATCATTGTGATAATAACAGGGGTAATAATGATGATGATAATAATGATGATAATGATAATGATGATGATGATGATGATGATGATGATGATGATGATGATGATGATGATGATGATGATGATGATGATGATGATGATGATGATGATGATGATGATTGATGATGATGATGATGATGATAATCAAAATAACAACAATAACAACAACAAATAATAATCCCAACATCAATAACAACAGCAACAAATGAAACAACAGCAATAGCCATTATACAAAAACAACAATACCACAAACTGAAATAAATCTACCCTGAGCAGAAACGGTAACAAGTAACACAGCTCCCACGCTATGCAAGTACGCGGCCTCAGCTAAAACAGGTCGATCCTCATTTTTCCCCAGCTAGAAAATCTGGCAGGTTTGGCACTCATTTGCATAACCAACAGAAACCAGTTCGAGAGAGAGAGAGAGAGAGAGAGAGAGAGAGAGAGAGAGAGAGAGAGAGAGAGAGAGAGAGAGAGAGAGAGAGAGAGAGAGAGAGAGAGAGAGAGAGAAAGAGAGGAGAGAGAGAGAGAGAGAGAGAGAGAGAGAGAGAGAGAGAGAGAGAGAGAGAGAGAGAGAGAGAGAGAGAGAGAGAGAGAGAGAGA
>NC_061822.1:30179862-30182362 GCF_019202785.1 Penaeus chinensis
AGGGGGGTTAAAGAGGAGAGGAAGCTTGGAAGCGTTGCTATCAACAATAATTGTATTGTGTATATGTTACAGATCTACAATTATAGTGCAGTTTACTAGCAAAAAAAAAGTAAATAAAACTAACAACAACATCAACACCACCAATAATAATAATAACAATAATAACACCAACAATAATAATAACAATAACAACAGCAACAATAATAACAACAACGACATCAACAACAGCAACAATAACAATAATAATGGGTGATCTAGAAACTGCGTAGAGTAGAATAACCAATAAACACGATAATAAACATACAAAAAAAAAAAAAACAGATAAATAAAAGTGAAACAGACGAAGCAAAATGAAACAGGCGGCAGAGGACTTAGTCTTAATTCCCGAAATCCGCGAGCAGGACGCATCTCAGATAAATAAACGGATAAGAGATGGACAGATAAATCACATGTAAGTAAAATAAATGGATGACTAAATAAATATATATATAAATAAATAAATAAATATACATAAGCAGCATCTCAGAGAATACAAACGGATAAAAAATAAATAAAAAGATAGAGAAATAAAAATAAAAGACGAATAAATAAAAGATAGACAGATAAACCACATCTAAACGAAAAAAAAAAAAAAAAAAAAACATCCGGCACAAGACGATCTTTTATCCCAGAATCCGAGAGACGGACGCATCTGCATCTCAACTAAGCGAAGACACTTCCTCTGGAGCTCGTTAAGGATCGGCGTTGGAACTCCCGCGGCTTCTGAGAAGAGGGGAATGAAGGAGAGAAGGAGAGGAGAGGAGGAGATAAGGAAAGAGGGAGAGATGGAGAGAGATAGAGGAAGCGGTAGAGTGAGTGAGAGAGGGAGGGATAGAGAGAGAGAGGGGAGAGGGAGGGAGGAAGGGAGGGAGAGAGAGAAGGAGAGAGGGGGGGAGACAGACAGACAGACACAGATTCAGGTAATGAGTGGAACCGTTACTTCCATTCCACTATTTATATTTTAGACACCTCAAGGATATGCAGAGACCCGTATAATGTTCAGCAACTTCTTTGTAAAAACATAATATCAATGACAGAAAAACACGATATCAATAACAGAAAAACATAACATCAGTGACAGAAAAACGCGATAACGGAAAAAAAAGAAAGCCGATCAATAACAGAACAACAGAAAAACAGAACATCAATAACAGAAAAAAAGATCAATAACAGAAAAACCGAACCTCAATAACAGAAACAAAGAGAAAAACAGAACATCAATAACAGAAAAAAACAGATCAATAACATAAAAGCAAAACCCTTAATAACAGAAACGAAGAAAAAACACGAAACATCAATAACAGAAACTGAACATTAATAACAGAAAAAACAGAACATCAATACCAGAAAAAAACGAAAAACAGAACCGTAGGCCTACGAACGTCGCGAGATGCCTATGCGTGAAACTCTTCTACACGTAATCAAATTAACACAAACCCCAGTAAATATAATTAGATAATTACTCTAATAACCAATCATTTCCCAATGCAGTCACTTTTCGGTATCATTGACGCTGCAATTAATACCGCCGCTACACCGGTTCCATCATCATTATACGACCCGCGAAACAAAGCCATTTATTAACCGAAACACCAGATCCATCTCGGCCAGGTGTTGCATAAGCTAATATCAATAGCTCGGGTGGAAAAATGGCAATATTTACGTTCTGCAATGGACCGCAAATCTCGCCCTCCCACCCCTCCCCCCCGCCCCCCTCCGAGAAGAATTTGACAGAGGAAAGCAATTCGGATAATCAGATGCAAAGCTAATAATATCCGGAGAACGGGATGGTGGGCGGGACGTGGGCGGGGCGTGGGTAGTGGGCGGGATGGGCGGGGATGTCCTAAGAGGTGTGGATTGTGATCCTCCGCCGGGAAGTTGGGCGATGAACACCACTAAAAGGCCTTCGTAATCCTCGTGTTCCTAATCCCGAGCGCCCGAAAGGATTAGAACATAACGCGTTTTTTCTTTTTTCTTTTTCTTCTTCTTCTTCTTCTTCTTCTTCTTCTTCTTCTTCTTCTTCTTCTTCTTCTTCTCCTTCTCATCCTCCTCCTCCTCCTTCTTCTTTACAACGAACGCGGGAATTATGGAAAAAAAAAAAAAAAAAAAAAAAATCCGCACCTCGCTACCAAATATCTTTGCAAATCCCGTGTGTTGTTCCTCTGTACATGAAACGTTGCCATGTAAATAACCTCGAGCACCGAAGAAAAAAACAACTAAATATCGCTCATACAAAGTTCCTGAAGGAGCTTGGGAGAGACGGTTTAAAGGGGCGAATGTAGACAGACATGCATTCCTACTCGCTCTTTTTCCCCTCGGCCGGTCCCCTTGCCGTGCATATTGCGGCGCTCGTTACTGTCCCGCAATTTCATATCAGGGGAAACAAACTACGACTATGGCGCATTAGGACCAACGTTAACTACCCAACTTGTGCTATTAACAAAGATGAAGATACGTTCTT